>NC_068411.1:26696107-26771107 GCF_023724105.1 Carassius gibelio
ACAGATACTTTCGGGTGCCATTACCACGGCCAGACTTCATGCAATGAAACTAAATGAGGACATGAGAAAGACTGTCATTTAGAGGAGACAAGCAGCTCCTGTGGGTCCTCATGGCCGTCTACACGTGGCTCTTGTGAGAGAGTTATGGGACACTGGCATTGACAAGCCTCGGCTTATCTAACGCCTGATGGCTTAATCGAGTCAGCCGAGGAGAGGGATATAATATAGCTAGAGACGGCTTCAAAAAGCAAACATGACACAGCACTATCTGAAGTAAATCTGATTAAATCGAAATGCTATCTAGTGACAAAGACTATGTAAAAAAAAAAGAAGCTATATAAATTGTTAAAGGAATAGTTCACCTAAAAAATGAAAATGTACTCACAGTCAGGCCATCCAAGATGTAAATGAGTGATTTAAAGAATGCACAGATTTTTGATACATCACTTGCTCACCAGTGGTGAATGGGTGCCATCAGAATAAGTGTCCAAAAAGCTGATAGAAACCACAATAATCCACACACAATAAATGTTGTGAAGTGAAAAGCTGCATGGTTATAAGAAACAAATCCCTCATTAAGATGTTTTTGCCTTCAGACTGTTGCTTCCGACTAAAATATGAGCCCTCTACCCATAACACTACTTTTTACAGTGAAAAAAGTGTCTCGTCCAACTAAGCACAGATATAGCACCGTTTATGAGTGAAAACAGTCCGAAACGGTTCTAAACAAATATGTTGGTGCATGGATTTCGATGTGAGATGGAATTTCTGGGAGATGCGTTATTATGAATTATGGACTCATATTTTGGCAAGGAGTGACAGCTCAAAGTTAAAATACATTAATGATGAATTTGTTACTTAAAAAATATGCATCTTTTCGCCTCACAGTATATTAATTGATGGAGATAGTGAGGTCATATGACAACTATAATACTATTTGAAAGGTTTATCATGGCATAATGCATTTTAATAATATAAAAAAACTGTGTGTACTGTAGCAACTGTACAGTATGCACTAGTAGCTTGTAACACTACATCGCTTGTCCTTGGAAATTTCCATTAAACTATTGGCAAACTCATACTACTAAAAAAATAACTTTAACTTAAACTAAGGCGACAGAGATCGTTCACGACACAAAACTGTATTTTTATTTTATTTTAACTTCTTAAAAAATTACAAACTTTCAAACCAACGGTAACCTGATCTGTCTTGCCTGTCAGTGTCCTCTGCTCTGTGATGTATTTATCATTGCAAGAAAAAAAAACATATCAACAGTAACCTAGGGGGGCGGGTCTTTGCGAAGGGTCAATTAGTCTGCAATACAGGAAGTTACTTAAAAAATGCAAGGAGCTGTTTAAATTAGTCGAAATTTACACGAATTCAAAAGTACACACACTTACAAACACACACACCTAAACAGATGGAGCATTTATAAATTAAAATGTTTCACAATATTGTGCAGGAATTTCTGATTAACATTCTAAACCACACTGTGTTAAACAGCACTACGTTGCATAAAGCAGGTAAAGTGATAAAGCAGCTTCCCAACGGTGCTGGGAAATAAACATGCGCCTGCACTGGAGTAAACAGCTCGAGGCTTGAACAAACGTTTGGTCAGAGTTGTATTAAAATTCAACGTGCTGAAGTTTAATACCAGGGGCTTCAGGCTGTTTTTGTTTTTATTTGATTTATTTGGTTTATAACAGTCACTATATTCAACCTCAGGAAAACACAAATGCTCTAAACAACATTATAAAACAGGAAGTGACCTGATTCCCAACCTTACGGAAAGCTCTTTCTAATAAAGCATGCCATTTACATCCAGTATATGCATGTGATGAACACTTTCAGTAAAACAAGAAAAACACCATATTCATCTGTTTGATCACCTACAGTGTAAACAGAAGAACTGGAGTTCATGTGAGAGCAGATCAAATGAGGCTTCTTCACCTGACATTCCCTCGGTTACATAACACACTGATGCTCAGCTGTCATCTTTCTATAAACTGACTGTCACACTGCACAGCACTTTGCATGCAACCCGATTTCTGCCCAAATTTTCTGATGAGACATCATTTTTTATCCTCCATGTCTTCTTTTCTCAACATCAGCTCTTGACAATGGTATTAGCATGAGAGAGAGAGAGAGAGAGAGAGAGAGAGAATTGTGTGCATTTGTAGAGAATGGTGACATCTTTGGGACTCAGAGTCTCACAAACTGCTGTCTAAAAGAAAAAAGACATGGCCTAAACGACAGCAAAACCGCAATGTACAAGGCTCAAAGTTGACAATTCTTATATTTTATGGAATATTGTAACTCGGCGGTCATCTTTGAAATGCCTCTCGGGCATCCAAGTACAGCTCCTATCTCTTTGAATGTAGAAACATCAAATTCTCCAAAACTGTTCAATAAGCTTAGGATTAAATATTTGAAATAACCAAAGATATCTGACAACAACGGTGTCACAGGCTAGATCAGCCAGTGCACATGCGCAATCTTGAGTGCACGTATCCATAGACAGTAAAAGAAATGGACACAGCAACTCCATTGGAACTCAGTTGAGACAAGTGAAGCCCATTTTTAGCTATTTTTAGCACTTCCGTTTCTGACTTTTAAAATGTAACGCCAGTACGACATATTAAGTTGCGAGCTTCTCCTCCTAATTTCTAATTTCTATACTGTGCGACAGAGAGTCGAGTGGTTATGACGTAATCGTTAGCCTATTTTTACAAAAACTGTTTCTACGGGGCCATAATGTAACATAGAAGGTAATGGAGTCCTTTATACATTGTCGTGTATCTTTAGAAATAAATAATGGACAAATGGAATCTTTAAATGCCTCAGATGTAAAGTTATTCGCTGTCAAAGTGACGGCAAAATCAATGGGAGTCAATGGGATGCTAACGCAAGTGAAGTTTTGCTACAAGATGGCGGCACGCAGCCGACTTCAACTTCCAGTCGACTTCCTTCCCGCCTGCACGTATCAGAGCACTGATTGTTTCTATAGCAACCGGGACTTCAAACGGCAGCTGCAGTGATGCGCCGACTTTAAAGATTAGCGATTGGCTCTTTCTTTCAGAAGGCGGGGCTTCCTGTGATTGAGAGGCCATACTGAGCGTTGCATTTTTCCCCATTTAAAACGATACGAGTGACATGTCTTGGGTATTCTACTATGGTATTCTATAGTCTTTGGGTACGTTTGGAATAGCATACTACCATACTACTCTTACAGTATGCAATATAAAGGCTATAATGTTAAAAAGCTACAATGTTATAAAAAAGCACAAATTAATAGTGTTAATAGTTACTTCCCAAAATATGCATCATGCAAGCAAAGCATATTGTGTAGAATATTGTATCCCACAATGCAATGTGCTCAAATATTTAGTTTCTCGTGATTTTTTACACTTTAACGTGCAAAGGTGACAATACAGCATACTACTTTCAGTAGTTTAATTTTACACATGAATCTAAATATTAACTGCACCAGATACATATTTAACAAAATAAAAACCTCAATTGTACAATGACTGAGCAGCAAACATTACTCTGCAGGTACATCTCTCTTGACACTGCCTTTGTGTTTCTAACTGAATCAGCTATAAAATAGAAAATAATGCACACAGTAGACACAAACACATTATGAATCTCGCTGGGGTTTAACGATTCCTACAGCATTTACCAGCATGTGCTGGTGGAGTGGGACTGTATTTGTTATCAGAGCACCTCGATAAATCAGCAACTAACAGAGGTGCTGCTATTCATTTCACAACATACATCAATATTACTGAAACACAGCCAGCAGACAAGAGCTGATAACCCGGGGGAGTTATGAAGAACCCAGAGGAATACGTCTGTTTCATTACTGCGCTAAATGTGATGCCGGGCAGACTTTTCCCTCGCTGAATCGGCGCACATCTCTCAAGCTGTGTTACTCTCACACACACACACACACACACACACACAGTGTTCCTGAGGCCTTGAGTTAACCGCAGTCTCTCAAATAACTCTCTAGTTGCTATCCACATTCCTGCTTTCCTGCTCTCTCATTGGTGGAAACGGAGAGCCGAGGGCAAATATGATTGGAGGAGAACATTGATGATTTCAGCAGGAAACTGAACTGAATTATAACACAGAGGAGAAAGAATGAGAGTAAAGGAGAATAGAGGTTCACTTGTATCTCATGTGTTTTGGTGAAGTGAGAGCACCTTGATGCTTTAAGGGATCGAACCGCAGCAGATTTAGGTCAGACACATTTGTTTTAAGCTACAATTTAATGAATCGCAGGTCAACAGACCAACTCTCACTTCAGACTACTGACCTTGAGATCTCATGATGAACAAATCCCTATGAGGAGACAGTAAATGGATGAATTTTTTTTTATCTATCTAGTTCTAGTATCTAGTTTCTAGTATCTAGTAGTTGTGGGTGAACAATTTGCATGCGGAAATTGAAATTTGTGTGTTACTGAAAAAACAAAACAATCAAAAACATAAAGCTAATGTCCATGCGATTAAGTGTATTTTGGATATGTCTATACATTTTTCCTATTATCTACTGTTCTTTTATCATTTTTCAACAGCACTTTATTTAAATAAATTAATATATTTTTTAGCTAGAACACATTACATTTATCAAAAGTGACAGTAAATACATTTATAATGTTACAAATGATTTAGTTTTTAAATAAAGTCTTTTTTTATTTTATTTTTTTACTTTCTATTCATCAAAGAATCTGGATGCATCATGGTTTTCACAAAAATAATAAGCAGTACAACTATTTTCAACTGATAATAATACTAAATTCTTCCTAATTGGCAAATTTCTGACGGGTCATGTGACACTGAAGACTAGAATAATGATGCTGAAAAATCTGCTTTGATGATTTAATCACATTTTAAAATATATAGGCCTACAATTAGAAAACAATCATATTTCACAATATTACTGCTTTTACAGCATTTTTAATCAAATAAATGCAGCCTTGGTGAGCATAAGATACTTTTTTTCAAAAACATATTGTACTGGCCCCAAACTTCTGAATGGTAGTATATATAGAGAGAAAAAAGAAAAAAAATATGTAAATAAAAACTATTTTAGCATAAAACAATTAATACAAAGTACTTGAGCAAAAATATTAACATATATTTCTTTTTCAACCCACAGAACTCCGTTAAAAATGCATTATTGAAAAACGCTGATGCAATAACAAATTTTTTTGTATTTGATTAAAATTTCAATAATAGTCTCCAAAAGCAAACTTTTGGACTCCACTTTACATTTAGCACTAGTTTATGTGCTGTAGGGGTCATCTCACTGCGCAGCAAGACATCTGCTGCTGCTGGCAGGGACCAGTGGACAGAAACAGGGCACATCTGTGCAGACTCCCATCGCTGGCACTGTGGGATGAGGTAACGGGGAGGACGTGTTTATGAAACATTTGCTGCTTAAAAGGCATGAGCTACGAGTGAGAGCCGAGAAACATTTAGAGTTCAGAAGAGATTTACAGCATGGCCTTTAATGGCTCATATGGGTGGACTCTTGGTTCAGATGGTGGTCTGGGCTCCTGGTGCTTTTTTCTGGGTCAGCCCGTGGATTTTCACACGTTCCATTCCAACACCTCCCATCCACCAGTCGGTCTGCGCTGGCACAGGGCAGCTGGCGTGAAAACGTCACCCTTACATCCCATCAGCAGTCAGCGGGCATCATGCTGGCATGACTGTGCACAATCTGGGCTGGGAGCAATCGCGATGATAGATGGAAAGGGGAAACTGGACTAGTTTGTACTTGAACTAACGAGTTAAAACAATTAATCTTGTTTATCATGGATTTATTCAACAGAGACCTGAACAGTTGTCAAATCACAATGGCACAGCTCAGCAGAAGCAGCATTAAAATTCAGTTCAACAGTTCATTCCTTCAAAAGTGCACAGAAGACCGACGTTTGACCCAAGTCGTAATCCACAGGTCCATCTGAAATTCCTATCATGTTCGGGCTCAGGTGGGACATCTGTTTGCTTCCTGAAAGTGAGCCGGGATAAAACCATCCAAGCATACGGTACCGGAGAGAAAAGAGCTGCAGATGACTGCCTCATATTAATTAGTTTCAGAACAAGAGCTGCACTCAGTTTATTTTTTACCCTAAATTATTATAAGCCTTATCTATTTGCCTTCAAAAATAACATGCCTTTTATGAATTATTGTGAATTGTGAATCTGTGAAATGTTATATATAAATATATATATAAACACTGAATCTAAATGTATTCAATATAATAGATACAATCAGATTTCTTCAATAAAGAAATGATATAGAAAGTGCAAAAACATTATGAGTTTTGCACTAGTATTATATTACGCACATAGCCACAGTGAGCTTGAGAATTAAAACTGCTCAGATGATTTGCTGTCGTCCGCTCATTCTGAGAACACACATCTCTGTTCCAGTCCTGAGCATAATAGCGTTCATCACTCTGAGCATAATAGTGCTCATCTCTACGACACTTTCCAAGAACAGCCGTCAGTCTTAAGAACCAGCCTTGAGTTTTTATTTCCATGAGGAGACAAAGGAACTGTGGGAGCTTCATTTGATCAAATTGTTCCAGATGGCTCTGGACTTTCAGTGGTAGTGCGGCCCACTGTGTACGTCTTTAAATTGCTCCTATTTGAGTGCGTCAAGTTGTATGACAGTTGCAATCATGTGCTGCTGCCGAAGAGAGAAGGAATGATGAACATTGTTCTGCTTTGAAAGCTTATGATTATCAGAAATAACAGGCCAGTGAATGAGAGAGCGTGAGCAGCACTCAGGTAGAATGAAAGACTTTTTGAATTAGTCTTTTAGTTCCAGCTCCTGCCTGCAGTCTGACCAACTCAACCACTAGCTGTAGAGAAGACTCACAGACCAAACTACTATCAGCACGTTCACAATACCCAACTCTTTTTCAGGGTTTCAGCTCTTCTGAACCTACATTGTTTGTAATTCAATAATAAACTGTATGCACTGTAAATGTAATGAAATAACTTGTGTGCAATACATTTGTTCACTCAGTGTTATCTATTCATCTTTCCATCCATACATCTACAAAATCCATCCGTCAACCAATCCTTCCATCGATCGACAAAATATATCCATCCATTTATCCATGTATCCATCTACAATATCCATCCATCCACATATCTATTCATCCAAACACCCATTCATCTTCAATACTGATCTGGCATTCATCCATCTACAACATCCATCCATCCACAATATCTATTCATTCATCTGCCCATCCTTTCACAATATCTCTCCCTCATTCATCCATCTACAATATCTGTCCATCATTCATCCATCTACAATATCTATCTATCCTTCCATCCATCCATTCATCCATTATTCTTACATGCATTCACAATATCTATCCAACACTCATCCATCCACAACATCTATCCATCTATCCAACCAGTAACAATATCCATCCATCTATAATATCCATACATCCATCAACAATAGTGATCCATCCATCCACAATATTCATTGCGCCATCTACAGTATCCGTCCATGAGTGTGATTTCACCAAGTACAACATGTTCCTGGATCAACATCCTTGTTGTTCCTGGAACAACATTCCAATAAACCAATCAGAACTGAGATATAACTTTTCATGAAGTATCTGTTTTAGGCTTACAATCAGGGTTAGGTGCTTCTACGCTCTTCTACGCTATCATTTACGTTTGATTTTAGGAATAAATCATGGGTAGGGTTAGGTTTAGAGGCAGGGATTGGGTTAAGTCTATATTTTTGGACATTAATGTTGTTCCAGTACCATCAAAAGATGTTGATCCAGGAACATGTCTTACATGGCAAAATCACGGCGACCATCTGTCCATGCAAATCCATCCTTCCATCTGCAATATTTGTTGCTCCATCTACAGTATCTGTCCATGCATATTATATATCCACTGATCCATCCATCAAACATTCATCCCTCCACCTACAATATCCATCCACAATATCCATCCATCCACCTACAACATCCATCCACAATATCCATCCATCCATCCAGGGGAAGTCGTGGCCTGATGGTTAGAGGGTTGGACTCCCAATCGAAGGGTTGTGGGTTCTAGTCTCAGGCCGGACGGAATTGTGGGTGGGGGGAGTGCATGTACAGCTCTCTCTCCACCTTCAATACCATGACTTAGGTGCCCTTGAGCAAGGCATCGAACCCCCAACTGCTCCCCGGGCGCCGCAGCATAAATGGCTGCCCACTGCTCCGGGTGTGTGCTCACAGTGTGTGTGTGTTCACTGCTCTGTGTGTGTGCATTTCGGATGGGTTAAATGCAGAGCACAAATTCTGAGTATGGGTCACCATACTTGGCTGAATGTCACTTCACTTTCACTTTCACTTTCACTTACAGTATCTGTCCATGCATAATATTTATCATTATCTACAATATCCATCCATTCATCTGTCCATAATATCCATTTATCGATCCATCTACAGTATCTATCCATCCATATCTTTCTATCCACTTACAATATCCATCCATCCACTGACAATATCCATCCACAATATCTATCTATCCATCCATCCATCCATCCATCCATCCATCCATCCCCAGAGTTCTGACTGAGTCATTCATCATAACTGTGTACATGGTCTTCCTCCATCTGGACACAACAGATGGTGGATGAATTCAAGATGGGGCCAACGTTATCAAGCGGTCAACTTCTCAATTTCACTATTTAGAGTTCAAGACACTGCCTTTATTCATTATCCAAAGTCCATTTCACTTTTTTTTAGCCCAACCACAAGCACATATTTCAACAAGAACTCTAAGACCTTCATCTAACAGCTGAAACACAATAACACGGTTTTGATAAATAATGCCAAAAGAAATGCACTATGTTTTGGTTTGTGTCCCATGTGCTGGAACATTACAGACAGCAGCTGGAAATTAGCTTTGCCAGTAATTTAACAGCCTAGTCTTTTCTGTCTTAAGCCACTGGTAAATGCAAAACCATTTGGCTGACCAGTCAAAGCAGTAAGAGGTTAATATTATGAGTCAATGTGCAAGATCAATCACAAATTCATATCTGTAAGGCTGGAAAAGCAGAGCAAGGATTACAGCATATCCACCACTAGTCCTGATTACAAATGAATAAACTATTTCTGGCTATATATCCGATTCATTGTGGGTGTCTGTCCAGGCTTGCACAGGTCAGAGATTATGGCAGTTAATACAGTAGCAGTATTAACCACAACACTTGGGCTGTTTGTCAAGGTGATGACCCCATATAGAAACACACACAGTTACTGGACTAACAATAATATGCTAAACAATGTCAAGTAACAATTGACTATCTAGGTCTGTTAGTCCAACTTTGCACTAATGTTGATCGTCTGCCTGACTACGTCTTGTATTAATTTTTCTAAAAAATCCTGTCATATGTGCACAAACTGACAGTCACCATTTATAAGCTACTACTAAATATTGTAGAAACGTAATTTTCTGTGAAGTTGCTTTGTAATGATTTGTATCATACATTTTTTTAATCAAATAAACTTTAATTGAATTAATTGTTGCCAATGTTACTTTTGCCAATGCAATATTACATTCATAATCAAATGTGATTCATCTAATGAACGTGATATAGTGTAGCTTGTCAGTGATCTATGGCTCTGTGTATTAAATGCATCTGAATAAGTTCCATTTGAAAGCCCGTGATGGATATTTACTGATACTATTATTAACAGAATCGGCTTTGATGAGATGTGCATGACAATCAAATGCGATTTATCCTGCAGCACTTGTAAGTTGATCACAAAGTACAAAGTAGATGAGGAAAACTCGGATGCCAGGTTTATTCAAAGCACTGCCATTACTGTCTAGAATGCATGGAATGGTGCGCTGTGATTGGTTGAGAAGATATATTGCATTCTGGAGATATAGCGTTTTGGAAAAAAAGGGAGAAAACATGTCCTAATAACTCTGCAATTATCTCTGCGATAAAATTAAAAATTGACTTTTCAATACCGAACAGATACAATACTGATTTTGGCAGAAACTCAATTGTTTTAATAAATGGGATTTATCATGTTTTGAAACCAAACTCTTATATATATACATACACATACACACACACACACACATGCATACATACAATATATATATCGTTCATATTGATTCACTTAAAGAAAATATCTATATATTGTACAAACTCGATATACAGCCCAGCCCTAATATATAAACACACACACACACACACAGTGATTTAAAGTTTGGGATCAGTAAGATTTGTAATGTTTTTAATGGGGTATCTTGTGCTCAACAATGCTGTATTTATTTAATTAGAAATACAGAAAAAAATGGGAGATATTATTTCAATTTCTATTATTGGTTTTCTGTTTTAATATACTTTAAAATATAATTCATTTCTGTGATCAAAGCTGAATTTTCAGCATTATTTCTCCAGGTCTTCAGTGTCACTTGATCCTTTAGAAATCATTCTAGTATGCTGCTTTATTATCCGACAATGAGCCTGCAACATGATCACACTGCACACAGATACTTAAAGGAAACAATTAATTTCTCACTGTTTATGCATGCTGCAATGCAGCACACTTAAGCTACACCTTTATGAAACATGCTGCTTCCTGTGCAGTAGACTGGGCAGCAGCAGATGTTACACTCTTGACCTTCTCTTCAGTGTGTAACACAGAAACAAACTCATGCATACACACACACACACAAACAATCAGGCACATAAATACACACACAAACACAAGCATGCACACTGATTAGTGGAGTTTATTAAATAGCTGCCAAATGAGCTAAACTGCCACCCATCAAATTAATTTCACAAACTTATCAAAACTAAATGAACATCTGTATATATCTAATATATTTTAAATGGTAAAATAAGATTTTAGCCAGAAATAACTGTATACTTGCACTACAGCTTTCACCACCAAATTTTTGACTGACAGGTGCTCTCAAATTATAACTGTTTATTGTCATGTACAGTTACTGGTTTGAAAATATCTGAAATAACTGACAATTGAAGTACCAAACTTGAGTTAAACCAATTTTTCCCATGCATGTAGTTTCACATCCAATTAAAAGCATATTATGTTAAAGGAACAATGCAATAATAATATAAAAACAATCAAGTGTAAAACAAATAAAGCTATTTATTTTATATGTATATTAGACATGCTTGTATTAGGTAATGCGATATAACACAGTAATGCAAATGCATGGTATTGTTATCATGGGAATTTTTAAATAACTTGAATAATTATATATTACAAATTACTCAGAATTTGGAATGGATTTCAAGAATAATTTCCCCATCAACTGGTCAAAATGCACAACACAGCTAAATGCTGCCTGAAAGACTTGTGTGCTGCTCTGATGTAAACTAAACAAGTGCATGAGAAGCACACGGGGAACACGTGAGAGATGCGCTGAATGAAAGCAGATGGCGCTAAATTGCAGAAAATGCAGCCCTTACCCTGGAAACCCCATAAATAAATACTTAAATTAAAATTTACTTAAATATTTAGACTTAATAGGCTATTTATCAAAAAAAAAAAAATCATTTTAATCTGGATTATAACATGCCCTAGATATTGTTTAAAATTGTTTTGATTCTTTATTGTTCATTCACACTTTACATTAGGGCTTCATTAGTTAACGTTAGTTAATTCATTAGTTAACAAACTGCCAATGAAAAATTATTCTGAGCATTCATTAATCTTAGGTTAGTCTTAACACGTAGTTAAAACCAAAAATTGCAGCTGTGTTATTTAACAGAGATAACATGAACTAAGACTATTTTATTAACAAAGATTAATAACTTCTGTAGCAAATGTAGCTATTGCTTATTGTGAACGTTAATGGTTAACTAATGAGGTCTTAAAGTGATACTGATTGGTCTTTTTAGTTCTTTTGCCCTTTAATCTGTGTATTTATTGTATTTAAATGTTCAGTTATTTTTGTTATAAGAAAAAAATATTTAACCTGTTATGACCTTTTTTTAAACTAAATTTAAATATCGTGTAATATAAAAGCATCAGCAATAAATCGCAACCGGAAAATTTGATACCGGCGCTTATGCCTAATATATATATATATATATATATATATATATATATATATATATATATATATATATATATATATATATATATAAAAAGGTAAACAGAATGAAGAACAAGATTCTCAGATTCTAAACAAGTTGCACAGAAGCAAGCAACACAGTAGTATTAGAACTGTCCCATTATAATCACTGAAGCTGACACTCATATGACTGTTTGATCCCTGCAGTTCTCAAAATGCTCCTATTATAATCAACGAACCGTCTACACTGCACAATAAATGTCTTATTTACACCATGTCTACACCTTGTTGATTATAATGGGTGTATCCTAGTTTTGTCACGTCGCTCACTTGAAGTGTGCATTTGGTGTTACACTGAGAGCCATGACATCTAGTGATACATTTCCAAATGACCACTTTTTTTGTTTTGATCCTAAAGCTTATTTTAGCTATGTTTCTTCAAATCATTATTTTCATATGCTCACTTGAACATAAGTGAAACTTACTGTATTACTGGTTCCTTTAAACATATCTGATTTGCCATCGTCACAATATATGATATACTACCCACTAATGCAAGTATGTATACAGTATGTGTTTGAAAACAAATATATTATTTCAAATTTAGCCTAGGCCAGAGGCTAAATAGTTCTGATGAGCTTTAGATGCAATGAAAGGAGAAGGCGCAGGGATAAACAGACGGATGGATGAATGAATGAATGAATTGAAAAATAAACGTTGGCGGAGGACAGGGTGTTGGCTTTCATTGGACGGGCTAACTGGGACACTGCGGTTAAAACTGTGTAAATCCACTTTTTCTGATCAAGTAGGATTATTGTGGCCACCCCTCAGCTTAAAGTGTGTCCTGGAGTGCTCACTTCAAACAAACACAGAGCCTGGAAACACAACCTAATTAGAGCGTCAGCTTGCAAACATATAATATAAATGCCATGCCTCACTTTAACCTACCCTCGTAGCATCTGCTAGGATGTCAGCATGTTAGGGTGGTTACAAATCCACATGAAAAGAAGCTCCATATTACTATGACATTCAGTTCAAGTAAAGTTTTTTTTTATGGCAGGGAAAACCTATCAACTAACAGAGCTTTTTTAAATGTATGTAATTAGCAAGACACAAGAGACTGTTCAATATACTGCCTTTGCACTGCAATTGCTCTTTATAGCAACATACAGTATATCTAACCGTCCTCATCCTTAGACTTGGCTTCATTCAATAGAAAATCCCCAAACACCAGAGCATTAAACACTTACGGACCCCTCCCCCCACCATGTTTCTCAGAAACATAAACACTTAAAATAACGTTCAGTAAAATTTGTCCAATAAGGATGCATTAAACTGATTTTTATAATAATACAGCTGGCCTTACTCTCCTAATCAAGTATTTTCAAAGCATGCTGGGAACTAGAAATCCACTGCTCTGTTGCGGCAAAGATTCTTCATGTAGTCTCAACATAAATGGTTTTAAACTTCCATTTGACACATTTTAAGTAGACTGAACCCAGTGGAATTAACATGCTAACATATTCTGAAAGCAAGGAACAAAAATAATGTTTGATAGCACTTCAAAAAAGATGTTTTGAAAGATTTAAACACAGCTCAAAAGGGGGAAAAATAGTAAGATGCATTTAAAGACAGGCTAAAAACCCATTAAAATTTCATCTGACAGAATAAGGAGATTTGAGTATGAAACATTTGACAAAACAAATAAATTCTTGGCACTCTGGATGTTCAGTGTATATTGAAGAGGGAAAGTGATGGCAAATAACAGCAGCTCTGTCTTTTGAAGAACAAGCAGGTATGTCTTGGTCAGACATAATTGCTTGCTTGTACGTTTCTCCAAAGAGCGAATTCTCAATCCTTTCAAATCTCTTTACTCCATCTGCGTGCCATGGATGTCTTTCTAACTTACACAACAAAACAGCTTTTTAGTCCAAGAGCTGTTATTTTGCTGCTATTGATTGAATGCATCTCAAGGCAAATTCCCCATTTAAGGATGATTTCCAGAGAAAGAGAGAGAGACACAGATAAAAGCTACAATCAAAAAGCTGCAAGCTAATTCATGTTTACTAAAAGACTCAGGAAAAACACTGCTTTTAAACTTATTTTGATCATCAAAATCCCACATCAATTCAACTCAATAGCCTCCTTACGGAAATGGCTTTTCCAGTATTAGTTGTTTGTAGAATCTGACACAAATTTTGTTGTTGTTGCACAACCTTTACCACGTCACCAGCAAGACCAAGAAAACTTGAGTATAAAAAGGTTTTGTACATACCGTGGTGTATGAAGTACGGGCTCCATTGATGGTGCACTTTCAGAGCTGATCTGTGGACTGACACGCTGCTGAGGTTAAACCAAGGCAGAACTGAGATCATGTGACTGGTCTTAAAGAGAGTGGGCCACCGAGCTAATGTATTTAACTGATACATCCAAACGACTGATGATGCAGGAAGAGCAAATGCCAGAGTAAAGCTTGAGCCATGCAAGAGGATTTGAAGCTGCTTGTCTGGCACACAAGAGTAAGAGGATATTGACAACAAGAAAAGAGGAAAATAGAATGAATCAAAAATGACCAAGTCAAGGACAACTAACAATAACAAATATTCACTCTCCTTCAGCAAGGTTGAGTTTTTAATCTACAGTATATACTGGGGAAGTGCAAACTAGTCTTTTTTTTTGGGGGGGGGTGGCCTAGTGGTTAGAGAGTTTGACTCCTAACCCTAGGGTTGTGGGTTCGAATCTCGGGCCGGCAATACCACGACTGAGGTGCCCTTGAGCAAGGCACTGAACCCCCAACTGCTCCCCGGGTGCCAAAGCATAAATGATGCCCACTGCACCGGGTGTGTGTTCACGGTTTGTGTGTGTTCACAAATTGTATATCATGGGAAATTCTTTATTTTTTGTCATTTAATTCAAAAAAGCTAACTTTCTTATATTCTAGATTCATTGCACACAAACTGAAATATTTCAAGAGTTTTTTTTTTTTTTTATTCTGATGGTTATGGCTTACAGCTTAGGAAAGTAAAAAATTCAGTATCTAAAAAAATTAGAGGTCTTCTGTATTGTTTGTCAGATGAGTTGGCTGGCCAATCAAGCACAGTAATATGGTCATCAAACCACTTGGACATGGTTTTGGCACTGTGGGCAGGTGCTAAAGTCCTGCTGCAAAATGAAATCAGCATCTCCATAAAGCTTGTCAGCAAATGGAAGCATAAAGTGCTTTTTTAATTTGTGCTCGTCAAATTAATGACATTTGCGCCATTATTTAACACCCAAAAAAGCATGTCTTAAACTAGTTTGCACTTGAAATGGCTGCAGTTGTTGTTGCTGGAGGAGGTACTGCAACAGAGTGTGCTTGGAAGAAGGGAGAGGATTTTTCCTCACATATTAATTAATTTGAACATTACAGACATTATCCAAACATATCGTTTGCCAAGCCATGTCATTTTTAATTTGCTTCAGGAAATAAAAGACGAATCCTCAACTAGGAGTCACGATACCAGGTCTATCAAAACCTCTTGCAACCCTTCATTTTTGGCCTCTGGTTCTTTTCAACATACTCTGGCTTTTTTATTCTTAATTTGTGACTATGTTAATTTGTGCTGCGCTTGGTTTATTGTGTTGGTTGATATGTAAATGAGATGCGTCTGTGTTCTTTAATTTGCGCGTTGTTAGTAAATCACTCGGGCATAAAAATGTGCAGTCAGTATCGCTGCAATGACAAACCAATGCACAACTAATAAATGTTTTCGGCCAATATTCACTGAAAGATGGTAAATCTGACCACACCATACGTCTTCAATGAATCAATATTACTAATATTATAATAACTGTATATGACAGTCTACATACATGCATATGGGTTATGAAAGAGGAAAACACATATACATAAATGCCACAGCACAACACACACATTGTTGCTGTTGATGGTGAAATGCCTTGGGCTAATGGTGACCCAGATCCAAAAACACACAAAACAAATCACTTCAGGTGTTCACAAATGCATCTGGCAGCGTAAAACCGGATCTAGAGCTTTTTTAAACATACAGTGGAGCTGAAAACCTATCAGACTGAAAAAAAAACAAATCAGGTTTTTTCCCCCCTAGATTATAGTTATAGCTACCATAAGGTTATGAGAAAGATGTGACATGATTCAGGCCAAAAGCACAATTTTAATGGGTATTCAGACACTTGATGCCTTTAAAAATTGCTATTACTTCTGCTAGGCCAATTTTTACTACTATTTTCATCTCATCGATCTCATAATAAAAAAAGGGTGGGGGGGAAATTGTGAAAAGTAATGGGACACCGAAGCGTGCCACATTCATGGAAAGTGGCCTATATGAAGCTCTAGAGATAGATCTGAATAATAAATGGGCTATTCGGGCACATCTGTATTCTGTCGTGTTTGCAGTGGGTGGCGCAGGATGATATTTCTAGGCTGGGGTTGAAAAATAGACCTGCTCTGAGATGGCTTACCGACTGTGGTGCAGAATACAAATAATGCTGGCTTATATTTATGGCAGGATGCTGTCAGTGGTCTGGAGCCAAAAATAAACTCCACCAGAGTGAAGCAACAAAAATGAAATAAAATAAAAAAGCCCACACAATTCACAATGAACTTAGAACTAAAAGTGTCAAGAAAATCACAATGATGAAATCAACACACAATAATAAAAAAAAATGATATTTTTTTTTAAAGCTAAGTGGTTGCAATTTATTTTAGCTACATTTAATTCTATATTTTTTAAGTTAGTCAACTAAATTACATTTTTTAAATGTAGCTAAAATAAATTGATTGCAACCACTTGCCTTAAAATATATATATATATTTTATAGTAAATTCAATGACTCTTTTTTTTCAGTGTGCAGGAGAAGGACATAACTACAATTTTTATCAAAAAGAGAAAACTGACTGTAAACAAGCAATGGTAAACATGCTATAGCACCCCAGAGCCAAGCTGAATATACAACACATACCTGAATTATGAATAGTGTTGGGCAAGTTACAGAAAATGTGATTAAATGACTGATTTCTGATTACTGCTTTAAAAGTAAAACACGTTACTGTTCGGATTACTTTATTTCAAAAGTAATTAGTTACATTACATTAGTCAATTTTTTCTGTGACTACATCCATTAAATTTAAATGAAATCCCAGCATCACAAGACACTGTTATTTTTAAGTAAAGCACATAGGCTGCTGCATACAAGGTTTGGCATGGCAGAATGCCAGCAAATAGCGCTGCTTTTATAATCTCTAAATCAGTTCATCTCAATCTCACAAAGCTCTGCTGTTACACAATGAATCTTTCGGAATGTCTACAATTCGTGTGCAATAATGAGGATTTGTGAGTTAAGTGCTGTACATATGTAGACTTGTTTTTTGCTATTCTATAGTCATTTGTTATTTTGACAAAGTGTCTGTCATTGTCCTCCATCTGAAAATCCACCAACCTTTTTCAAGCTCCCAGTTTGAGAAGATTACATTTTCACGGGGAGTAAATTGAAATTTGGTCTTTTCTTGCCCTCACTATGAGGCTGATAGCTGCATGTTGCCGTCAGAGGCGTCCCTCTCTTATCCTGTGTCTAGGTGAAGTATCGACTGCAGCTAAAGCTGACCGGCTCTTTTCATTAAAGACGACTGGGGACCAACCGACCAGCAGGGGGGTAAAAAACAGGCTTCAGCAGAAGACAAAACAAGCATGTAAAGACAAGAGATGAAAGAGAACAAATGCACCAAAACCCCAGATAAGAAAGCGAGTGATCTGTTAATTATTGATAAGTTTTTCATGTCATTAGGACCCATCAATAGATTGTAAACACATTCTTCCACATTCTGTTGCAATAAATCATATTTTATTTATGAACAAAAATATGTAAATATTAGATAGATAAACAGATGAAAAAAAAAAACCCATTATTTTCCACATACTGTAGATTATTGTTTCTCCTCTATTCCCCCCTTCTGAAACGCGTCAATTTTTACAAGGCTCAATCGGTCTGAAAAGCGAGGTGTGCTCTGATTGGCCAGCTATCCAGTGTGTTGTGATTGGCCGAATACCTCAAGCGTGTGATGGAAATGTTACGCCTCTTAACATATTGTGATGCTCTGTCCGGCCGGAGACATAAACATAAAACCTATAATAAACATGATATAAACATGATTTCTAGTCATGTCCTCTTTTGGAAGGCCAAACAAAGTAGTTTTTAATTAATTATGAATTCAGCTTAATTTTAAATTTATTTATCTGACATATAATAATGTAGTGAAATGTAGCAGATAATACAATATTAAATCACTTTTCAAATTGACAAATAAATACGATATATTTAGAAATATTAGTTAAACCTCAGACAGTAAAGAGAGGGCCAACATGGAGTTTCTATCAAGCCAGACCAGTGATATGCATTATTAGCAGCTACCAGTCAAGGAGAATAATCACACTTTTTTTTTTTCACGTCATGTTGAGTGTTTCATATATGAGGCTAGAGAACAACGTGTGCACTATAGGCGCTAAATTATTTCTCACACATCAAAAACCAACTCGGCCACAGCAACTGACCCAGATGGAGGGTTTTCGCCTTGGGGGGAAAACATTGAGCAACCGTAAAAAAAAGACTAATCTCTCTCTCTCTCTCTCTCGCTCTCTCCATTCACTTTCAATCTCTCTCACTCTTTCTCAACAACAGCCTGCTAAGACACAGCTCAGCAGGAATCTGGCTCGGAAATCGCTTCGGAAATTCACACAGCTGACATTAAAGACAGCTCATGCCCAGCGGCAATTCATGGATATGTTTCACATCATTGTGACTTCTATTGGAAATGTGCATCTGTATACACCAGTGATGAAAGAGCCTGTGTGGAGAGAGGTGTAGCAGACTTCCATGATGCTCTATGGTGAATATCACAAATCGTGTGCAGCTTGCATGAAGACATCACGCTTATGGATATCCTCTCGGTTTCTTAGGCTGTGAAGCTGATCACGTAACGATGTGACTTCACGCTATTCCTGACTGTGGTACAGCGGAAACAAGCCATGGATCTTCATTAGTGGGAATCACTGAACTGTCAACAGCTAATTAATAGTCTGAGGAGGCCAATGGGTTCATATACAGGTAAAATCATGTTAGGGAGCTGAAAGCAGGAGCGCTTGTTTTTAGGAGAACATATTGAAGGTGTTTTTAGTAATGATGTGACTCATGAGGTTAATGAAGCACCTGCTGCATCAGTGTTACTGAAAGTCTAAATGCCAGAGATGTTATTAAGCAGCATTAAAGGGACAGTCCATTTGAAAATGAGCACTGTGCCATCATTTACTCACCTTCAGGTCATTTCAAACTTATGTAACACACAAAAAATGAAATTTTGCATAAGCATGTAGTTTCTCAGGGCTATCCAAGTACAAATACCCAAGTATAAATAACCGAATCAAATTATATACCACTATTTATTTTATATCTATGGTTACAAAACATAAAATCTGACTATTAATATTTTAAAGGGGTCCTTTTATGCTCTTTTACAAAGTCTTGCTTTTGTTTTGGGGGTGTAGTAGAACATGCTCTCATGCTTGGTGGTTCGAAAAACACATTACTTTTCACATAATTGTAAAATTATTACAATACCAAACATCTCGATTAGTTCCGTGTGTGATGATATTGGTTAGCTGTCCCAGTGCATTGTGATTGCCGAACAGCTTAGTCGGTGTTTCAGTACTGTCCCACCCCTTGCCAAAGCAGCCAGTTCCGTCTGCTCCGGTGTCATTAAGGATGGTGTCAATATTACCATATTAAAGGGGTCATATGATTTAAATTAATCTATAAATTTGCAAAGACTAAAGTCACAAATCTGTAAAGTTACAGATCCAAAGAGATATTCTTTATAAAAGTTAAGATTCATCCACATCACCCAAAAACGGCTCGTTCTAACACTCCCCTACATCTCTACGTCACTATGTGGTAAGATTTGCATAACACCGCCCAAATATTCACGCAAAGAAAGAAGGCGTACCTTTTGTTCTCTGACAGTGCCGTCACGCTAAGTGGGTGTGGCTTCAGCAACTAGCTCCCGCCTTTTTGCCCATTTTCGATTTTCCGGGAGAGTCTCGCAGTGACGCGCTTCCGAGATGGCAACACCTGCTCTGCACAATTTAAGCTTCAAAAACGCACTTCAGGAGTCTACGGGTGACATCACGGACACTACGTCCATGTTTTTATACAGTCTATGGCAGTGGTTCCCAAAGTATGGGTCGCGACCCCACGGTGGGTCGCGGGACCCCGGCGCAGGGGTCGCGAGATGATTTCGATATAGGCTTTATATATTTTTGTTTCAATTAATTTAACTCTTTCGCATCGCACGTACGATCACACCGGTGTGATCAGTCTAGACTAGTCCCTGGAGTGTACGACCACACCGGTCAGTGCATGACGTGAAATTCAAATGTGCTCTCGCGAGTTGGCTGGCGCTGAGCCAGAGACAAGTGCGCTCAGAGCTGTCATCACAACTTTTCAGTGTTTTCAACCACATAATGTTTATTTTAGGTTTCAGACATATAAGTACTAGAAAAAACAATACATTTAGAGTTTGTAAAATACACACTGATGTCAAAGGAAGAGGCAATAATAATCTTTTTCATTATAATTAGACACATTTTATTCATATCAGATACACATTGTGTAAGTAACTTTAAAGTTTACTCCATTATTCTCCCAGTTCACCAGCCACTTACTTTTATGTATTTCGGGAGAAGTGGATGAATTCACGTGTTGTAAATCCAACAGATCTGATTCTCTGAACTGCGTCTGCGGCACAAACTAAGATGGCTGTGCCCATTGCGCATACAGCTCAACTAACGCGATCGTTATAAAGGTGTTTAAACAACAAAACACTTCCACTTGCATATATTTGACAATCGGAATATCAGCTTTGTCATGCCATGTCTAACAAATTTGTTAATATTTTGAATAAAAAAGGAAAAATGACAAAAGCAGATCATTCATTCAGCTCTGTTGTTGCTGCGGTATGTCACGTGACAAGCAATGACGCGTCACCATGGAAAGCATAAAGTGACACATCTAGCGGATTAGCATGAGTGTGTGCGCATGCACGGGTGTGAGCACGCGTGTGAGCAGCTCAGACTTACTCGACTGGTTCCTGATGGCAGAATAATGAACGAGTTCAACCCAACATAGCTGCACAGTTACTTTCCAAAAGAGAAAAGGTGGATATCGAGCAGCTCATGCAGAATTGTAACACTGATTTTGCACGCAGAACAATAAAATATAACTTCGTGTGCTTTGAGACTGGGCATAAAATCGATTTGATTTACATTTCACGCGACGAGAGGTGGTTTTTTTTTTTGGTAGGGGGGGGGGGGGGGGTCGCGGGGCAGCAGCGCATTTATCATGGGGTCGCGGGCTAAAAAGTTTGGGAACCCCTGGTCTATGGTTCTAACCATGACCTCGCCCCTCCCAACCCCCCAACCATTAGAATTTCCATATGCGGGAATTATTCTAATGAGCCACTTTGTGACATCACCAAACCCCGGAAAACAACGCTGCAGTCCAAACGAGCAGTTCATTGTAGTTATTGAAAAGGGATGTTTTTTTTTTAAACAAAATATCTTACTTTGGAGTGGACTGTGAGATTTTTAACTTTGTAGATCTTTTTTATGCCCAAACATAAACACAAACTAAAATTCAAAAACTTAAAAACCATAATAGGACCCCTTAAATATTAATTGGCATATTTATATTAAGCCCAACACATATGAAGCAGTTTATTATCGTTGTTATAAAAAATAAACTATTAAAAAACATTTTCATTAATTGAAAAAAAGATGAAATAATATATAATTATTAGATGAAAAACTAAAAAAGAAAAAAAAAAAAAATTAGAAGTTTGTAAGTTGAAGTACTAAAATGATTAAAACTCAAAATGAAAAAATAAAGTTAAACAGAAACATTCTAAACGAAAAATAATTCAAAATGTTACAAATAATACTAAAGTAACAAAGAAGCGATTTTGATTTTATAATCGGGCAGTAAGTAAAGTTTGTTCAGTGAACAGAATTGCTTTGGGGTTCAAAGGAGATCAAATCTTACACCAACAATACACTGCATGTGGGGTCGAAGCACCACTCAACCTGATTCTAAAGGTCACATGGTCAATTGCAATTATTATTTGTGAAGTCCACCAATAACGTTACGGCATACACTGGGTGAAATGTTCACTACAACCAACAACACAATCTCTTGACATCTTCCATGGATTAAAAATAAATAAATAAAAATACATAAAACACGCTCAGTGTGAACAACCCTTAACTCATTCTTCCTTTGGGCTGCTCTTGGCCAATTCAATCTGTGGTCCAAAGGATGTGTGCTCTACAGCGCTCAATGACCTTTCATGATAATTACAGCTGCTCAGCTGTCCTCGGGCTCCTCAACCTAAAAGTAGCCGTTATGTATTATGCAACCGAGTGATGGCAGAAGTGCAAGTTTGATTTAAAGGGGTCATATGATGCTGCTAAAAAGAACATTATTTGGTGTATTTAGTATAAGGAAATGTGTTTATGTGGTTTAAGGTAAAAAAAAAAACACATTTTCCACATACTGAACATTATTGTTTCTCTTCTATGCAACGCCTTCTTAAACGCATCGCAAGACTCATTGGTCTGAGAAGCGAAGTGTGCTCGGATTGGCCAGCTATCCAGTGCATTGTGATTGGCTGAAAACCTAAAGCTTTGACGGAAATGTTACGCCCCTTCACATATTGTGATGGCCTGTCCGGCCGTAGCGACAAGACATAAACATAAAACCCATTATAAATGTGATTTAAACATCATTTCTAGTCGTGTCCACCCCTCAACTAAACAGCATCACACACCACTGCCTAAAGAGAGCTGAGGCCGGATTCTACGAAGGAGCATCCATTAGGCTCGTGGAAACCACATGTGACGACCCGGGGCTGGACTCCGCTTCATCCATGGTGGAAGCCAATCCTGCGATCCACAGTGCTTGTTGAAGTTTATGCATTTCCTTAGCGACCAACACGGATCCGCTCCAGGCGTGACGAAGCGGATATTGTCCTCTTTTGGAAGGCCAAACTAAGCAGTTCCGCTTTCACAGTGTAACACACAGTGTCTATATGACATGGCGGAAGTGGAAACAACCGTACTATAACGAGAATAAAAGGTACACATTTGGGTGGCATTATACAAACCTTCCCACATTGTGATGTAAAGATTTGGGGGCATGTTAGAATGAGCCATTTTAGGTGGGTGTGGATGAGTCTTAACAAAACATTATATGGGTCAAAATTCTAAAGATTTTTTAATGCAAAAAATCATTAGGATACTAAGTAAAGATCATATTCCATGAAGATATTAATATCTTAACCAGATTGGTTAAGATATTAATATTACGATATTAACCAGACTGGTGGCGTATCGTGTGGTAAACAGTAAACAATGAGTGACATACACGCGCGAGAGATCACTTCCGGCGCTTTCCGCGCTTGCGCAGACTAAGCTAGAACGCGCGCGCAACAGGAAGCACGCGCGCCCTCAGGTCACTTGGACGTGGTTGTGTACAAGAGGTAAAAACGATATAAATACTGTTTGTTTTCTTACACAAACCACTCGTGTCGTGTCTTAGGTCATCAATGTGTACTTACGATGGGGAATTGTTTAATTTGGACTCCTCTGTGCATGCTCTTTGAGGTGGTGACCATAGACCTTTATATGATTATATGAGTCACAGACAAGAACGGTTTGACCTAAAAATATAAAAATGGGAACTAGTGCGGAAACAAAGACACCTACATCTTGGATGCCCTTGAGGTAAGCTAAAACATATCAAAATTTAATTTGAAAGTGAACTATCCCTTTAAGGTATTTTTGATGAAATACAAGAGCTCGCTGACAGAAATGTAAGGACATCATTAAAATAATAGTGTTTTTTGTGTTCCGAATATGAATGAAGGTCTTACAGGTTTTGAACGACATGAGAAGGAATAATTAAAGCGCAAGTTCACCTAAAAATGAAAATGAGCACATTTTACTCCAGGGGTGGCACTAGGGGTGGGCTAAGGGTTTTTTTGTACTTATAGTTCATGACTGACATTTTTTTCTTGTTCTCTCTCTGTTGTGCTTCCACGTTTGTCACTAATCACCGGCGTGTAAAAAGACACTTATGCTCTATGTCATTCACCAGACCGCCTACAACAGATAGGAGAAGTGAAAGAAACATGTTTATATCGTTTTAAATATGGATCTTTTTCTTACAAAAACACATCGGTTTGCTACAGGAGGCCTTTATTCACCCCCCAGAGCCAGAGCCATTTGAGGCACATTTTAAATTTGGATAGATGCGCTTTATTCGACTACTTTTGGACTGTTGAACAAAAACACTGAGGCATTATGAGGCTTGTAAGATCAAGGATATTTTTTATATAACTCTGACTGGATTCATTCAAAAGAAGAAAGTTATATACCTGTACACCTAGAATGCATTTAAAGGGGGGGGGGGGGGGGTGAAATGCTCGTTTTCACTCAATATCCTGTTAATCTTGAGTACCTATAGAGTAGTACTGCATCCTTCATAACTCCAAAAAGTCTTTAGTTTTATTATATTCATAAGAGAAAGATAGTCTGTACCGATTTTTCCCGGAAAAACACGACCGGCTGGAGGCATGACGTGTGGGCGGAGCTAAAGAATCACGAGCGCCAGTAGGCTTTTGCGTTGAAAGCGTTTGGAAGCTGTGACAAGCTGTCTGATGGCTAACAGTCAGATTTAGCCGTTTATTTATGATCCAGAATCAGATCCAGAGGCTGAAACTGAACGAAAGCAGCAGCAGCAGCAACGACTCGCTCCGAGCGGGGCTCGAACCCGGGTCTCGGCATGGGAGGCGGACGCACTAACAAGAAGGCAGAAATATGTGAAGCAGTTTTACTCACCGCCTGCGGTTCCAACACACGATCGTGACCCTTTTTCGTTGGGATTGCATCATCCTTAAGAAATAAACGATACGCAAATCCGTCGTCAAACTGGGCCTTGTTTGTAAAACAAGCATCTTCGAAATGCAGGAAACAAACACAAACACTTGCACAACTCCGTTGATGCTCTGTAAAAATAAACTCCATCCACTGGTCCCTTAATGCTGTTTTTTTTTTTTTGGTAATCTGTGCAGGGTTGTCTTGCCCTGGCAACCAAAAATACACTTCTTTTGTGACATTTTGCGACGCTCTCGCTCTGATCAGTGAATGCCTCTGCTCTCAGTGCTGTGCTATACGGGAGCGCGCGCTCTTCCGGCAGAAGTGCCCTCAGGACCCATATAAGGAAATTCCGCTCCATCCAACGTCACACAGAGCCATACTAGAAAAAAAATTTCCAAAACTTGTGACAAACCGGAAGGGGTATTTTTGGAACAGAAATACTCCTTCAAACGTACAACTTAATTTTTGAAACTTTGTCCATGTTTAGCATGGGAATCCAACTCTTTAACAGTGTAAAAAACTCAGTATGCATGAACTATTTGTTTAACAAACATTTCCCATTCAAACTTATTTGTTTAAGGACTAGGATTCAACAAAGTGTATTCAGACCCAACACTATAAATCAGCCATTTGAACAAATTGTTTGAATGAACAGCAAGATCTAAAACCAGTCAAGGTACCAGCACAAAAACACACCCCGCAATCATTTAATTATCGTTATCGAAGGACATAAATATATCTTTTTTGTCAATACCAAACACCCTGTAACTTGGCTTTTAGCTAATTCAATGTTGTGAGTTTGGGGGAGGGGCTACCATAATCAAAGTGGGTGTGTCAGTAGGTGTGTTCATGAAACCTGTCTGGAAACAATTGTTGCTTTCACAGTTCAACTTGATGACACAATACAACGTGAAAAATCTCTGAATAGACGTTTTTGCATAATTGTGCTCATCTACCAAGGCACACAGTAATTTGCTTGGCCTTATAGACTAAAAATATATGCCACAGCTGGCGGGGAAAGTCTTTGCAAGGCCCTGTAATGAGCTCTGTCACATCAGCATGGCCCAGCAGCGCCTGTGGTTGTCTCATGTCACTTCCCATTCGCCACAGCAGCCACTGAGCGCTCCAGTGAACCACCAGGAAGTCAGGACAGCTCCGCCATCTCTCGCCTATTCTGGGTTCACTGCTTCCTTGGGCCGCCTCGAGGCCTGCATGCCTTACTGAGCTGAAGGTGAAACAGAGCAGCATTTATCAAGCTTCACCGGTTTCACGGACATCTACCTTGAGCGGCAAAGACTGCGGAATAATCAAAGTAATCGTATCAATCTGTGTGAATCATTCTTTACTTATATAACACTTATGCAAGCAGTGTTCACAATTGTTGTGTTTGGATGCTTTCATCAGCTTGTTTTTTATTTCATGAACTGCATCCCGAATGACCCCACTATACACTATGCACTTATACACTTATGTACTCAGCCATGTAGTGTATCGATTATATACGGTTATTTTGTCATTAATAATTTGAATCGGATATCCCCTCCCCCTTCCTGATGTAATTAAAGCTGCCCAAATTGGAGTGCATGAAGTGTCCAACTTTACACATTTTTTTCTTCTCTGTTATTTAATTGCATCATCTGGTTATTTAAAGCTGCGGTAGGGAACTTTTGACGCTCTAGCGGTTAACGAACAGAACTGCTTGCGTCTTGCGGAAGAACATCGTAGCCAGAAATACTTCTCTCTGTTTATGTCTATGAAGAATCACAAAGGTACTGGGTTACTCCGCCGCGGTACCCCCGAAGCAATCTAAAATAGTCAGAATATAAACACTTATTATAGGTGTACCCTAGTGATTCAGGACAAGCTAAAAACACGGTTTGGAAAATGGATTCATGGTGTACTCACTTATTATATACATTTTTCTACATTTTGAACACAAACAAAGTTACGGACCGCAGCTCTGATTGGTTGTTTCTTACCGGGAGCGATGGATTTCTGCAAATGGCAATAGAACCACTGGGAGGAGCCAGAGGAGCTTGATTTTTTCACAGATTATCTGTCTCATATTCTACTGTCAGGACATAAAGACAGGTTTAACAAATATGTAAAAAATATATTTTTACAAAAGTTACCTCCTGCAGCTTTAAAGTGCACTTTTTATTTTTGGAATGTTCAGTGTGAACACACTACTCACAATATTTATACTACAAAATGTTATAGAATAGTGCATAAGTACAGTATTTGGGACGCACTTATGCAGTGTTCCAAGGGATAATCCAGACAAAAAAGGAAAATTGTGTCATCATTTACTAACCCTCATGCAATTTCGAACCTGTGTGACTTTCTTTCTTCTGTGGAACGGAGAAAAATATTTTTTGAAGAACACTGTGAACCAAACAACATTGGGGCCCAAACCCAAATCTCAAAATATCTTCTTTCATGTTTTACAGAAGAGTATTAAAAGTTTAAAGAGCTTTATAATAACAAGATGGAGAAAAAATTGGTCCATACAATAATACGGTCATCTGTTGCAGCTGCATAAAGATGATTTTTTTCCTTACTTCTTAGTTTCATAGGACATCAAGGTCTTTTTTTATTAAAAAAAACAGGGAAACAATTATTCTTAACAATATGACCCACTTATGTCAAATCTATAGCATGCACTGAACAATCACCATGTATTTACACATCTAAATGTCATCGAACACGTGGTCTCATATATTACATAAGAGACAATTAACTACCAGCTGTGTCCCTGAAGAAGTGCTGCTGAGTTTAGAGATGAAGTCATTAGATTTTCAGCTCATCTCCTGGCATTTCATTCTTCCTTAATCTATGAGTCATTTTCTCATATGCGTACAGCGGACAGCGCTGACCTTGGTTTATAAACACAAGCGTACAAGAGAAGCGAACCAACGCTGGTTCTGATCAATATTATCAGTGACTTTGAAGGATGAATAAACCTCATTAGAGCACATTTAAAGGGCAGTACGAGCATTTAGAGCAGGTGATAAGTGCTATCTATAACTGAGACTGAGACTTACAGAAAAATCTCTGACAATCGCAGATGCAAAATGTTTCAGCTGCAGACCTGTATGAGTGAACTTACAGGTATGTGTATATTTAATGATTTGTGAAATGTTGTTAAATGAGACTAAAGATGTTTATTCGCTTGTGCACTCACATTAAGGGAATATTCTAGGTTGAATAAAGTTATAGGTACATTGTTAAATGTTTTTAATAATAAAAATTTTTTTGGGTTCAATACAATTTATAATTAGTCAGCAGCACATGCTGCATAAAGTCAATTTTAGGTAAAAGAAAACAATTTATTCATAATAGCTAACTAAATGTTAAGCTCATATTTCAGTTAACTTAATAATTAGACTTGATTATCTTATAAATGTTAACTTTTTTTAATAAAAATGTAATTATTTTGAATAAATTATAATTTCATTAAAACCTTTGAGCTGTAAATTTGTCTAAATTAAATTAGATAATCATTAAATAAACATTTTATAAACAAATATATCATTTTTATTTTTTATTATTATTTTATAAGTATACATTTTGAGCTTTAAAGTTGTCTAACTTAATTAGATATTAATATTAAATAAACTACTTTATTTAAAAAAAAATATTGTTATCTTAATCATATAAAACAATGCATTATTTTTTACTATTTTGTTATTACACTTTTTACTATTTAAAAAAAAATTCTCACCAATATTAGCGGAACTATTTTACATATCTTCCTTTATTTCAGTCTCTGTATTCTTCAAACAAGTAGTGTGGTGGATTGTCACTGAGGTTGCATCAAGCCGTGTAGAATCAGGGCGAGTGTGTCTAGAAAGAAAACAACAAATATAAATGTTTTATCATCCCAGCAGTGTGCAGCTCTGTCAGGAATCATTGAGAGATGCTTCAGTGCAGCTGGAGGACGTTGTGGGGCTCATAAGGACGGTTTGTTTGTTCATGATGTGACACTGACATGTGCCACAGACACGTGACACTTCTCGGTCTGACGCCAGGACTTGAGATGAGCATGAAAAAGATGTGACATGATCTGAGTTAGCCTACTTAAGTTACTGAACTTAACTGTACTAAAAACTGACTTATGGCTGTTTCACATTGCAAGCGTGAGTGGTGCCTGAGCAGCGAGTGAGCGTAACTATAGCGTCACTGCAGCTTGTACTCAAGATTAACATGAGATTAGGTGAAACGGTCTATGTTATGTACCCTTTAAACTCCATTTTTTCCCCGTTGTTATGTAGCTTGCAATCTCTCCCAAATCAATGTCCCAAATCACTATGCATGTGAATGGTTGTGAATTAACCTAGGCTTAATAAACACAATGAAAACCGGTGCCTTTGTTCATAGGACCTGAAGCTTGGGTTTAGGCTCGCAGCGATGCATACAGGAAAAGGAATCTCCTGCAGAAGCTCCTGGGGTTACAGGAAACAGCCTCACACATACTGCTCTATGTGAAACATCTCCAGCTGTCTGAGAGATGCTTCTCATCCTCTATCCACAGCTGGAGGGACAGTCAGAGAAACACCTCGCTGCTTCAGAAACACCAAGAGCCAAGATTGCCAGTCTAGATACATTAACATTGAGGAGTCTAACAATTTTTTTGTTCATTTATAATAAAAAAAAACTATATTTACACTACCATTTAAATGTCTGGGACCAGTATGATTTATTTTTATAAAGAAATTAACACTTTTAACAAGCATGGATGCATTAAATTGACCAAAATTGACAATAAAGACATCTATAATTAGTGCTGTCAAACAATTAGTCATGATTAATTGCATACAAAATAAGTTTTTGTTTGCATAATATGTGTGTTCTCTGTATATTTATTATGTATATTTAAATACACACACATACAGTATATATATATATATATATATAGAAAATATGTACATGCCTATATTTATATTGACATAATTTATACAATAAATAAATGCATTTAACATAAACAACATATTCTTCTGAAATATATACATGCATGTGTGTATTTATATATACATTAATATACACAGTACACACATATATATTATGCAAACAAAAACTTTCTTTTGGATTAATCACAATTTGTTTGACAGTACAATTTATAATGAAACAAAAGATTTTGATTTAAGCTTTGTGCTGTTCTTAAAACTTTCTGTTAATCACATAATCATGAAAAAATGGTTTCCACAAAATTATGAAGACGACTGTTTTCAACATAAATAATAGTAATAAAATTTTATTGAGCAGCAAATTAGCATATTACAATGATTTCTGAAGGACACTGAAGACTGGAGTAATGATGCTGAAAATAAAGCTTTGCATCACAGGAATAAATTACATTTTAATATATATATAAATAAAACAATTATTTTTAAATTGAAAAAATATGTCACAATATTACTGTTTTAAGCCATACAACTAAAATGACTTGTGCTCAGCGAAGATTTCTTTAATGATAGCCTGCCCTACATGAAGCAGCAACAGGTAATAAACAGTGCACAAGAACATCAGAACATACGCAAACTGATGACGATAGACTTGAGTGCAATCAGAGAAATATCTGTCATGACTCTCTGGGGTCAAATGAGACTCATTTAAAGTGCTTTAAGCTGCTTTGGAGAAGCTTTAGATAAAAGGCAAGTTGTGAATCACAGTCACTGACCTACACATCCCTTTTCCCACACATTAAATGCTCAGTTCCACAACCTAGTGAGCTGCCTACATAGATTGCCATGCCAAGCATCATTGCCTTGCCAAGCATCAGGTGTCCTCACAAAGTTTGTTTCAAAAGGTTACTTTCTGAGATACCTTTTTATGGCCAAATTTGTATAAGAAAGCACTGCATGCATCCAAAACTATGGATGACATGGGAGAATATTTCATTTTTAGGTCGTTTAAAGAATTCTAATCAAGGGTCTAGTGTAAATTCAGAAATGATTTGATACTGGAAGTATAAGAGGGGAAAGAAAACTGCTGACGCAAGCTCTATAGAGACACACATTTTAAAACGGCCTGTCATGTCTGCTGAAAATATACTCACAAGATTGATGTATTCTACTCAGCAACCGTGGCTGTAAATACAAAAACTGGCACGATTCTATATCTACATCTCTTTCTGATTATCTAAAGGAATAGTTCGCTCGAAAATAAATGTTTTGTGTCTTTCTTTACTCGCCCTAGGAAGAAATAAAAGTAAAGGAACAACATGAGGGTGAGTAAATAATGACACAATAAGCAACCTTGAAAGCAACCGCTGTTTTCAGTAAGAAATAAAATTAGAAATTAAATGAAGTGTTAATGTGAGGATGCAGGGCTTCTTGTCATCTTATTTCAATACATGATCATGGCACACACAACACAACACCCACTGCAATCATGGGAAAACCCAGAATACCATGATGAAAGGATCGAGGGGGTCCTGCTCTCTACCTCGCACGGGGACTGCATGGGACCCTGGCTGCAATACTGTCCAATCAGATGGTAGAATTCAACTACAACAAATGACAAAGCAAAGTTTGTCCTCACAAATCATTAATGATATATACTGTATACGTCATCAGATGAAGTCTATCTGAAACACAAGGTACAAAACCAATAGCTGGTGCCAACTTAGTGTTAAAAACACTTAAAAAGAACTGTGCAAATATTAGCACAGAGAGGTGGAATGGTGATAAATTACAGTACATCCAGAAAGGGAATATGTGGAAAAGCATTCCAATGGAAAACGGTGTTTTGGAATAACCTCTGGCCATGATCAGAGTCTCTTTGAAGTTAAAGTGGTGGCCTAAAAAAATAATCCCATTAAAATGGGGCTTCATATACTGGGGCATAAAAAATGCTTCAGCATTCGACTATGGAGAAAAAAACTACCGTATCCCTGCTCTGAAACAGACACGGAGGGAAGCTAGACTCCTTAATAGACGGTGAGCAGCATGCTGATAAATGGATGTTATAATGCAAACCTAATGCAAATAGTCATATAAAAGAGATTCCACTCACTATAGAAAGAGTTTTTTTTGGGTCAGTGGCTCTGGTTTGAAAAACAGCGAGATGTCTTGATGTCTACCGCCTACACAGGCATCTTTACTGAAATGGAACCTAACAGATTTGGGACACTAAAAAAAACAGCAACTCCACAGGTCAACAACCAGAGCTGTTCATGCGACGCACACGGTAGACTTTACTCACAATTGATTTCAATGAAGTTTGGCATTAACATCTCACTAAGATACTCGAACCAGAAATAAAATACACAGCACTCACAAAAATTGGATAAAATAGTACATTTTAATTAGAATCAAGTATTTTTTATTCATCATAAAAAAAGAGAAATTATTTTACCAACTAGCACTTTGTCCACCATTTTTAATCAATATTTTCCCCTACCGAGTTTGTTATAGTGATTTCTGTTACTTGGGAAGAATACAGACACCATTCTGCTTTGGAAATTGAACAAAATAAGGTATCTTAAAAAATAAGTCTACCTTTCGCAAACAGCATTTTCAAGTGTGAAGACGAGTCAATCTGAAAAATGTATTTAAAAAAAACGAACAAACATTTTAATTAGTAGGCACTTTACAGATATAATCAGCAAATCAGAATTATCCTATATTTTTTGAGTGTCTGAGAACTTAATTTTCTACAGCGGAAAACGATACTATCCCATCCTCATCTAATGTCTCTAGAGCTTTAAATAAATTTGTTTTGGTCTTAGAGATTTTAATATAGGTCAGGGAATTGCATCGGGAGCTGCATTCATTTTGAAGTGTGTAAAAAGCCACCGCTCTGCCCTAAAGATGTAAATGCAGTTGTGGTTGCCTGTTAACTAGTGAAAACACATACAGTCCCATTACTATGGGAAAAACAGAATAATAATAAAAAAATATATACTTTTACTGTAAAACCTAAAAACAAACAGTTTATTGTGTAAAACTGGTTGTAAATGACTGTCCCTCAGTTCTGCTTGATATAGTAAATATCACTCGTGCATATGTATTGTGCATCATCTCCAATTAAGCTAAAATTGATTGGAGTGATTATGCAAAATGTTCTCATAGTTTAATCTTAACTGCATATATCCCTAAGCCACAGCAACTAGAAAACACAGATAGATGACTCAATGTGCGTCAGCAAGGACCCTAAAATGTTGAGAAGACTCTTACAGTAACAGACAGGACAGAAGCAAACACATTATAAACAAACAGATCAGACAAGCACGTTCAGCTGCCAGTGGTGTCGTCAATCACACATATCAACAGCTGAAGCGTGTATGTTCATGTTAGGCAGAACAGATTAACAAGACAAAACCTCGCATCCATAGTGGGTATCATGTCTGATTCTGTGCATACTATTCACCATCAGGAAATTGTGAATGTGAAGTTGCTGCTGTCAGTCAAATCAAATAAATTCATGATGTGCCTGTGTTTGTTTGTTTTTTCTTTAAAGTCCTCCATAGAGTTTCTGCAGAAAAAAAAATACAACATTAAAACAACCTGGCAATCTTTGTTATTTTGGATTTGATCAGACTGCAGATGTTCTTTTCTCTCACCTGACAACTTACCGTGAAAGTGTATTTTGCATTATTTTAAATAAAATATTTTTTTGTTTCTATGACAACAAAGATATTCAGCCATTTTTTGCCTTTTATGACAAACAGCCCAGATTAGTCACTGAGTCACTTGCAATGTAATGCACAAGATAAATCTTCATCTGTCACAAAGACGTGAAGAGAATTGTGATTTTCTTCTCATATTTTCATTTTGGTGGCTTTATGTAAGGAATAATTCACATATGTGTCACCACGGGAAATTTTGGAAGAAATCTCTTACACGTCTCAAGCACAGACTACAGTTCTTACAATTCAACTTAAACCATCTAATGCTGCAATTCTTAATAAAGTTAAAGTTATAGGCCTTTATTTCATTTACCAGTCAAAGCCAATTGTTACTTGACTTTGTCATTTGCCCAGTGTTCATTCTGGACCCTGAGTGCACAGCACACAACCAAAATTGTGTGAAAATTATTAAACGCATCTTCTGTAATCTGACAAACACACTAAGAATAACTCACAAACACCTCCCCTTTATGCTAATGAACAGAACACCAATCAAAATCACCCTCAGGAAAGAGAACAGCAGGGGAGCGTAATCGGTTGAGCTTCTCACATCTCCACCATTTCATCTCAGAATTGCAAATCATTCCCAATGACAATCAGGATATCTGTGCATTTGTAGGTCATTCTGCCCTGATTAGATCATTGTGCTTTTGAAGAGGACCGAATATCCCTCCGTGCCTCATGCTCTTCGAAGAACGTCTTCTGCATTTGCAAGTTACAACTAATCAAGTGTGGGTCACTGATGTCAGTGCTCTCTATGGCAAGGTTAGGGAGTTTGATTTGTGCCCATATTACACATGGGAACAGCGTGGCGTTGATTGCTGCAGTCAACGTCGTGTCTGTGATTTGTCTTGCATCAATTTTGCTTCTGACAACAGCGGCAGGTCTAGAAGGAGCATCAGCAATAAGCAAGTAATCAAAGAAGAGGGTATAGTTTAGAATAAAAATTCTGGCTAATACCAGTAAACTGATAATACTTTTTATGTCAAGGCCGATAACTGGAGAAAACACAAAGTTTGTCTATAAATACATAAAAACTACTACACAAAAAATGTCAACAAATTGTTTAAATGCTACAAGTCAATTCATATGAATAGCAAGTGAACACAAAACAAGCAATGAGATGAAAAATTTTAAATGCGGGGAAAACTCCAGCTTAAAATAAATAAATATTTTTTAAATATTTGCTGTCAAACGATTAATCGCATCCATATATATATATATATATATATATATATATATATATATATATATATATATATATATATATATATATATATATGTATAAATATTAAAATATTTATAAAATATACATTATGGGTGTGTATTTATATATACATAAAAATACATATTACACACACATATAAATGTAAACAAACTTTCATTTTGGATGTGATTAATCACCATTAATCTTTTGACAACACTAAACTAAATAAATAAATAAACAATATTACAAAATTCCTTCATACTAATGAAGTACATTGTGTCCTATTTTAACAGATATTTTTACATTTGTTTCAAATACTGTAAAGATTTTTAATTTCATTCAATTTGTATGGGCATGTTTTCCCCACACAAGCAATGTAAATGATTTAGCAAGTTGCCTGCTGACATATTTGTGTCAAATTAAATCACCTCCAAAGTTTTTTCTTTTTTTTCCATGAAGAGAAGAATCTCTGTGACACTACGATCTAATTCCATTCATATAATGTCATTCAGCCTGAAAGTATGACATCCACAGCATCACACCAAACCTATCTGTCTCCTGTAGCTCAAGAGTCCAAGTCAATACTGCTTTAATATTGTGACAGCACTCACCGGGGGCGACAGCAATTAAAACCCTGTATGTGACAGCTCAGTCTCCACATCCTAAGAAGGCTGTTTCCTGCTTCAGCAGGAAGTCACTGGTGCATACTTCAGTCAGTGCACAGGAATCACACAAGGATTTAGAACTAAATTAAACTATAATGTGATTTGTTTCAAAACAAACCTTGAGGGTGAACCTTCTTTCTGTTACCCAGAGTCAGCTAAATATTTGCTGGATTTTAAGGGATGGTGTAACTACAGGAGGTCTAGATGATTTGGGTGACCGCAATGTGACGACTGCGTAATGAGTCCTGTGCCCGGGGCATCGGTGGAAGGGTTTAGCTCTTACTGCCTGAGCTCATTTCAGAACGTAAACATTGCTAAGTCTAATTAGAGGAAGCCTTATCTGCCGCCCAGAGCACATACACATTACTGCGACCTCAAAGACAACTACGGTTCATTTTTCATGAGAAGACTGATGGCTGGGCAACATTTTTAATGAGCTGCTCCAACTGTAATGCATTTAATAAACAATCCCAAAGATGAAGGATTCAATTTAGCTGTGTTCCCATTACAGTTTAACAAGCGCATGTAAACATGAGCCATTAAACTGTTGATGAGAACCCAAACCCAAACAATTAAAGAGCTCTATTTTGGATGCAGATTGATTTTAAACCATATGATCATGTATGTTCACTCAAATTCTTGAATCGATTTTGCTTAACAATCCTCATATGGCTGCTGTTCTTTCTGTTGGTTGTGCATCTTTTTCTTCCACACTTTTTCCTTCAACTCAACTTTCTGTTAACATGCTTTGATACAGCACTCTGTGAAAAGCCAGCTTCTTTGGCAATGAATGTTTGTGGCTCCTTGTGAAGGGTGTCAATGATTGTCTTCTGGACAACTGTCAGACCAGCAGTCTTTCCCATGATTGTGTCGCCTGGTGAACCAAACTGAGAGACCATTTTGAAGGCTCAGGAAACCTTTGCAGGTATTTTGAGTTGAAAAGCTGATTGGCATGTCACCATTTTTTTATTTGTTGAGATAGTGTATTGGTGGATTTTTGTTAAATGTGAGCCGAAATCATCACACTTAAAAGACCCAGAGACTTAAACTATTAAATATTAAAGGAGAAGAAAAGGTGGATTTTTGTATGCAAACAAAACGTGTCAAAATTAATCTTTCTTTACACTTGGTCTACTATTTATTGCTGCCAAACATTATGAAAACCAAAAAAACCTAAACTCATTTACAGTACTAATGGGCGAACTGAACTAGAACCTGAAAATCATGTTTCTCTGATCTAGAATACTGTGATCATTGTACAAAACCGCTTATAGAAAGCCAAAACTCATGAGAATCATCACTTGAGAAATTTGCTCTTATGACTAATACACTTTAATTTGTTTGAATTAGTAAGTAGGCCCAAATCTGTACTGTGTGATCAACAAAATTTCTCTGGCACTCATTAGCATGGGAAAAAAAATAATATGTTAAAAAATCTTCCCAGTAGGCTTCTTTACTTCCACAAGCTATCAATTACGTTTGTTTGTGGCGTCAAACTTAGCATGTGTCTCTGTGCATTGACCCACAAGACGCGTGATCATATTCGGTTAGATGAGTCAAACATGTCTTTTGACACTCTGAAAACATGCCTGCAATGGAAATACATTGAAAGGAAATATATGCTTGAATGAAATAGTTAAATACAATGTGTCATTGCATTGAAATTATGAAAAAAGATTGACAAAAATGGGTGAACGCTACACACATTCAGAGAATGGCAGCAAAAATGTAATAAAAACTCAAGTTTATGCCTTTACATTAATTGTGAGTCAATTATCATCTACAACGATTAAATTATGACAGAAACTCTAGTCTTCCAAATCACTGTAAATTTTGATAAAAAAAATCACAAAAACAAGCAACAAACAACTGTGTCGCTCTCACCTTTTGGTGCTGAACATGTTGGCAGGACGTTGGCCTCTGACTCAAAGATTTCCTTCTGGGAAAAACCTGAGAAAGCAACCAGACACAGAAAGGATATTAAGAGCAGATATGTGAAGGTGACCTGAGCCCAAAACAACACTGATTATGTCCCCAAAAAACAAATACACACACACACACACACACACACACACACACACACACAAATCTCACATAAAAGATTAATAAAAAAAGCTGCTAAACTAGAAAAACTCATAGTGTATGTTCATTTTTTAACCAAATATAAAGACAAATACCATATATTAAGAAATAAGGAACCCAAAATTATTATTTTGGACACATTTACAGATATTAAAAGTGACCAGAGGATAAAGAACAAACTGGCTGATTAATGTCTAACTGAAGTACTTTGAGCTTAATGATCTTAAACGCTCTCATTAAAGGCTTAGTTTAATAGTTTATGTGAATTGATGAATAATTCATTATCACACTGGTTAAATGTTGTGAGATGTTTGCTGAGCGTAAGCTGTACTCCATCTAAAGACAGAAGGGAGAGTTTGCAGTCTTCTACATCTGTTAATTGGGTGAAATTAAAAAGTGTTGTCAACACTGCATGGCCATTCAAGACAGAATACTTGTAAAATACTGTACATTATATACTGTATACAGCCTATTTTTTTTTAAATATGTTAATAGCATTTTATAGTACATAGATTTAAAGTGCGTAAATAGTATGTAAAGATAAATATTACAAAAAGTAATATGCCAGACTAAGGTATGTGCCGATACAAAAATAAACCTGCCCAAAGAAATATTCACTTGGAAGAGTTTGGAAGAGTTGATAAGTGCAAAAGCCAATGTTTTGGGAGCAGACAGAAAAAAAAAGTACATGAATTTGCTTTTTGGCTTCTGGAGATGTGCACAACTCCAACACCTCAACTCTCCTTGGAAACACATTTTGTGAGTCAAAAGAGCAATTGCACATTCTCCTTCTAGAAAGCTTTGAAAATACAGTTTTACAGTTACAACTTGTGAGTTGTGAATGAGGTCCAATGCTAGTATTGCTACAGTTGCATATGGTAAAAAAAAAAAAAAAAAATACAAAATTGCTTTCTAATAAAAAACACACCATAAAAGTAAAATAATAAAATGATATTAAAAATGGGCAAAAATAATGGATCATTTATATATATATATATATTTTTTTAATTTTTTTTTTTACGCACCGTGTCAAATGAGGACAAATAGTCATTGAATAGTGTAGTGTATGTGTACAGTAGTGTCAATGGTTTGTTGTTTTATTCCTTTTAATGTCCAGGTCCACAGACACGCAAAACATTGGTCTATTTTAAGAGCTGTGTGTTGTGTTGAGTTCTGGGAAAACACAGAAAGATGGCAATGATGAACAGCATTGAATCATGGGATTTCTCCTGTTCGGTATTCCACTCTGACTTTCACACTCTGATCTTCACTTGCTGGTCTAATCTAGTCTATTTTTAACCCAACACATCTGAGACACGTGTGGGAGGAGAAAGGAGATGTGAAAAAAACAAAACAGAAAGCCTGTTGAAGAAAGACTTATAAACATAAAAGCTTTGGTACCTGCAGCAGGTGTGTATATATATATATATATATATATATATATATATATAAAATCAGTTCCCTTTCAGTCGGTCACGTTCTACGTTACGTCAGAAAGAGACAGACAAAATGGGATCTCGCCCGAGAGCCCAATCACCTTCGAGTGGTTACAAAACGAGCCAATGGTACACCGAGTACCTTGGTCTGGGGAATTTGCATCATGAGCTCTGCCTCGCAGAGCGGGTATATAAGGAGCAGCGCGAACAACTAGCTTTAAAACTTTCACTTCAGAGCCGAGCACATCGCTTGCTGTTTTCATAGGATTGGTTAAAGATGAATCAACTAGTGTTGGTGTGACGGTGCGATTCAGCGGTTCGTCTGGGTTTCCTGCATCAGCTCCTGCATTCCCCTGAGCGCTTCAGCACCTCTAAAAGAGCTTTTTCTATTAAGCTAAAAGAGTAATGGGCTGAATTTGCATCTTTTTAAAGATGTCATTCCGCCCGTGTTGTCTTGGTGCGGTGGATATATCGCTCCTTGTAACGGCCATGATCGCTGATCATGTGTCTGGGCTTTCAGCACACTGAGACTACGTTTGTGGATGGCTCATGTTCTCATTGCGGGGACATGACCATCATGACCATCAAGATTGAGACTCGATTACCTTAAAAGGTATAGAGTCCCCTCTACCACACCCGCTCTAGCTCCTCTACCCGTAAGAGGGCAACTTCAGCTGGTGGCCAGGGTGATCTGAGGGTTACCGTGTGGGCTTCCCCGACGAGCCAGCCGCCCTCACAAACGCCACAGCCGGATGAGTTTGCTGGTCCCTCTCAGGCTTCTGACATCTCATTCAGGGCTCGGGAGGAGGACCTTATGTCGATCGCCGCATCACAAGGCAGGCTTGAGTCCTTGGGAGATGAGGATTAATCTGCGTTGCCTGCTTCTGGAGTGCCACCCTTGCCGAGTCCGATTCCGAGCTGACGGCCGTGCTTTCCCGGGCAGCTGAGAACATCGGGCTTGAGTGGAATCCTCCACCCTGTCCCGAGCTCTCGAGGCTGGATGATTGGTTCCTGGGGGCTGCTCGTTCTGACCAGTTCATGGAAGGCACCTTTATCTGCCTGAAACCGTTCTGGTACTTCCACCACCTTCACTGCCCCAGATGGTGGAGCGACCGAGGGGTATGCTGTGTCCGCAGTTGCCCTCCAAGGTCTGTAAGTTCTCATCCACGCCTGTGGCCATGGATTACAGAGCTGCGGGCCAGGCCGCTTCTGCCCTGCATGCCATGGCCTCCCTCCTCCACTCCTGCTCGGCCACAGCAACAGCCTTCAACGCGGCCGCAGCGAGGAGTCAGTCACAGAAGGGTGGTGCAGCCCATCTCTGCTCCAAAACTTGCCAAAGTCCCCTCTTGGGACCTCGCAGTGGTTCTATCGGCACTGCAGAAGGCTCCCTTTATCTTTGAAAACTGCGCTCCTGATGACTTTGGCTTTGGTGAAGAGGGTCGGGGACCTGCAGGCATTTTCAGTTGACGAAGAGTGCCTGGAATTTGGCCCGGCCAACTCTCACGTTATCTTGAGACCCCGGCCTGGGTACATGCCCAAAGTTCCTACCACTCCTTTTAGGAATCAGGTGGTGGGCTTGCAAGTGCTGCCCCAGAGGAGGCAGACCCAGCCCTGGTGCTGCTCTGTCCAGTACGTGCACTCCACACTTACGTAGACAGAACTCAGTGCCTTAGGACCTCAGACCAGCTCTTTGTCTGTTACGGAGGCCAGCAGAAGGGAAAGGCTGTCTCCGAGCAGAGGTTACCCCAATGGATAGTGGATGCTACTGTCCTGGCTTATCAGGCTCAAGACCTGCCATGCCCCCTAGGGGTGAGAACTCACTCAACTAGGAGTGTAGCTTTCTCCTGGGCGCTGGCTAACAGACATCAGTAGAGCTGCGGGCTGAGCGACACCTAACACATTCACAAGATTTTATAATCTCCATGTAGAGCCCGTGTCCTCCCAGGTACTCGCCCCTTCGGGCCAGTAAGGACCTGCTCAGTGTCAATCCGCTTGCTGCACCATTCCACTCCACGGACTGTATACGTGTGCTATTCCCCTCAGGTTAGTTCCTCAGTTCAGAAGCCTGGGTTCCTCCATCACTGTTGATGTCCAGCACTTCTGTACATGCCCCTGCGGTGAGCCCTGTGTGGGACTAGGTGCCTCCCATTTGTTGTGATTCCCCTTCTGGGCAATCCCACATGTGTATGTCCACAGTAAGTCTCTTCGCAGCATGTGTCTTTCCCTTGGCAAGCCCCTTGCCAGCTCTGTCGTTGAAACCTCCACCCTGCGGGCTGGGTACCTCAGAGTTCATGTGTATCACCACCTTGGTGGACACCTGCCCTTGTAAGTCCTCCTCCGAGCAGGCAGCCTGCTAGCATACGTCCAGCTGGAATATGCTACCCAGTGTGTTCTGTGTAAGCTATAGGCCCTCACTCGTGCAGGCCTCATGGCCGGGTCACTGGCTGGTCTCCTCAGCGAAGACTTGAATGCGAATTGTTCGCGCTGCTCCTTATATACCCGCTCTGCGGGGCAGAGCTCGCGATGCAAATTCCGCAGACCAAGGTAGACCTCCTTCAGGGAACGAGGGTTACATACATAACCAAGTCATGTTTTATTCAGTGTTTTATGTCATAAGCCCAGTGCCCACAACAGCAGCGGAAGCAAAGGTCTGTGCTGAGGGAAACATGGCACGTTCAGGTGATTTCATTTTATTGTATTTCCTCTTTTCAGCAGTGAGTCATCCCTCTGGTCGAAGCGTTCAACAGATTTAGAGTGATTTCATCAAAATCCTTTCATCGCTCCAAAGTAAAGTGCCATGGACTGTGTGTTTGTGGTTTCAGAGGGCAGTGGCAAGCTTGTTGAGAAAATGGTGCTATTTAAATTGAAATAGATGGCCCAGTGAACACTACGAGACAGAAGTGTGTCACCTTGATTACATTTAAAGACTTGCAGTTTACACAACTAACTACAGACTAGGTTGACCCCAAAAGTCTTATTGTTCTTTTACAAACTCACACACAAAGTGTAAGAGTTCTTGACAACATCAACAAACAACAGGGAGGAGGGCTTGCAGTCATTTTCTTGTACAGAACATGAAGAACAAGAAGATAAACAGTATGGATGAGACTGCGACTGGGGAGACGTGGGCAGCAGCTTGCTGGCACTTTGATGGCTTGTCTTTTTTTTTTCTTTCCATTGGGAATTGTGGCCCACTGATTCAAGTGTAAAAAAAATAAAAAATTGATGTGAATTATTTTCCCCCTAAGACTATGCTTCTCAAACTATATATTAGTACAACTAAGCATTTACTGTATATCAAGTCTTCATTTCACTAACAGAAAAAAATATAGATGATATAAAAATATATATATTTTTTACATTTCTTGTGATTATCAATGATTCATTTACTGTATTTAATCAAAAATACAACAAAAATGCGAAATACTATTACAATTTAAAATATTTTTTCTGTTTCATTCGGTAATTTAATAGTATCAACATATACATAAAAAATTGTGTCTTTTTAATGTTTTAAAAAATAAGATTCTTATGCTCATCAAACTTATATTTACTGTATTGTTTTAAAAAAATACTGTAAAAATAATATTGTTCATTTTCAGCAGCTCCAGTCTTCAGCATCACATGATCCTTCGGAAATCATTTTAATATGCTGATTTGCTGGAAAACGGTTATACATTTTTGCAGATATAAAATTTTTGTTCAGTTTGAAGTATACTTTATGAATTTCTTCCTCTAAATTATATAAAACAATTATATTTATATATTTTTTTAAACTCTATATGTAAAAAAAAAAAGATTTCTCATGACATGACATGATGTGATAGTTCTATAAAGCTATTGACACCATAACTATTGTGTAAAATTATCTAAGATTATTCAAATTGATGATTTTGGTCATACAACCCACCATGGTATTTAACAATTTCCTTTGTAAATGTCTGAAAACCATGGTACTTTTTAATAGAGGCTGTTTACCACCCTAAAACAAGTGCTTAAATGGAACAAAGATGTAGAATATTACAAAGCAAATTCTGATTCATCCTCATTCTCCTCCCACAATCACCCGCACAGAAAACAAACAAATCATGCATGTTGGAAGGCTTTCTGTGGTCTTAATCACTGCGCGTCTGCAGCGAGGTGACTCATCCTCCACTGTGCTCTCATCATCCTTTACCTGATTCTTACAGAAACTCTTTAAACATGACAACATCTCCAGGGACTAACAGGGGTCAAATGATGCCTGCAGAAACACAATGTGATTATGGAAATTCCCCTCACAATCGCTGCAAATGTGTAAACAGCCCTGCTGTTGATTCTGAACGCTGTGTTTACACTCATTACAGAGGTTCAGTTCTCGTCACAGGCCGCTGTTGTCCTCTGTTCACTGCCTGCCATATAATCAATAAATCAAAGCACAGGGGGACGATTTGCTCATGCACATTAACAAATAAAGGCTTTCTTAAAACCTATGTGACCCTAATGACATCATGCTTTCCACTTATATCCTAATAGTTTTGCCAGATAAAGACATTTATTAAACTTTTTTTCATTCTACATACCCATAAGATCGGTTAAAAAACAAAAGGAAAGGAAATATATTTATGTCAGTTCTTCTATAGCAATGGAAATCAAATAAAAACTCTTATTCTTAGATAGCTCCTCTCAGAAAAAGACCCCAGTGATATCACATGTCCCCAGATACAGAAAACATCTAAACGTTTCAAAGTGTTCTTAGATTTGACAAGGTGTGCAATCAAAAGTCAGTTCTCAGCATGAACTCAAACATGTATATTCAAATCTCTTATCTGCTTCACACAGAAATGGTTCTTGACTCTAGAATGAGTCAATCATTCGTTCGTTATCTGGCTCGGCTCGATGTTCATCTTCAGTTCTCTCTTCACAGCAGTTCAGTCAGTGTACTGTTTGAGTGCATGAATTACTCAGGGATATTGGTTTGTTTTGACTCAGAGGGAGTGTCAGCCACATTAAAAAAGTTAACAGCTTAAGTCATTTGTGGATTAATGCGTATTGGAGACGCGAACCGTTTCAAACAATTCAGTTTGATTTGTTGAACTGGTTCAAGAAGATCCGGTTACATCGAGTGATTCATTCGCAAACCGGATATCACTACACTGCAGTGAACGCGCTCACAACAGACACGGAAGAGAAGACAATGCTGAATAAGTCGTAGTTTTTGCTTTTTTTGGACCAAAATGTATTTTCGATGCTACAACAAATTCTAACTGACCCTCTGATGTCTATGGACTACTTTGATGATGTTTTTCTTAACTTTCTGGACATGGACAGTATGCCGTAAATACATTTTCAATCGAGGAACAGAAAGCTCTCAGACTAAATTTAAAATATCTTAAACTGTGTTCCGAAGATGAACGGAGGTCTTACGGGTTTGGAACGACATGAGGGTGAATCATTAATGACATAATTTTCATTTTTGGGTGAACTAACCCTTTAACCCATATGAAACAAAAATATATTGCAATATATTGGAAAATATAATGTAATATATTAGGCATATATTCTTATATATATTTATATTTTTCCAATATATTGCAATATATTAAAAGCGGCAATAATTTGTATATTTTGCAATATATTATATAATATATGTATCATCAATATATTATTAAATGTATTCAAATATATAAAATATTAGAAAATAAAAAGGGAAAATAATATATTACAATATATCACAATATATTTTAAGAAATATATTGGTAAATATATTTTCCTTTCGTAAAGGAATACAAGACTGAGGAGAGAGGTGTTATAATAATGTAAAATATGTATAAAATAATGTGCTTTTCAAGCAACCTAGAATGAGAGCCTGTTGTAGTACACCCCCAAAACAAAATCAAGACTTTGTAAAAGAGCACAATAGGACCCCTTTAAGTGAGACTTGTGTTCTGGATGTTTCATCAGTTGTAAGCCTGTAAGATTTGACGTGTAAGAACTACACACAGAATAGAGATCATTCTCTTTTCTAAAACAGGCCTAAATATTATCTTCAAATTTCTCAGACATGTCCAGCTAAGCTAGATTGATTCCTGACACGTAAACAAACAACTTGAAAGAAATTGGTTGTTTTTCCATTTACACATAACAAGATAAAAAGCAGAAAAATTATGGTTGAGACGTGGGCAGCAGTTTGATTTTTCAGGCAACATATTTACAGCATAAAAGAATGACTAGTCTTGTAGTTTGCGCTTGGCTTGAGGAATACAAAAAGTACATAGTGAACTCCAAAGAAAGCAAGACATTATGAAACCACACGATTATTTCTCAAGTCAGAATGCAAATATTCTTTTCTTTAAAATCAATTATGTGTCCACATGGACATGGAGTAAGTGAAAATCTGAAGTGAAATTTCTGTGTTGTAATGCAGTATCTGAGATGGGATTGTCTGTGAACACCTTTTTTTTTTTAATTATTTATTAAACTGTCCTGACACAGAATGAGACGACAGCATTACACAGACTTCCCATGATGCAATTCCCTCACATGTGCTAGATTTTTTTTTCATTATAATCAGTAACAATTAATAATTTTGACTTTTCCAGAGACAATATCTATTCTACAGGTATATTTAAAAATAAATGAAAAAGTAAAGTTGTCTAAACTATTCTTTTGAGGTAAAACTACTTTTTTTAGGTGGGATAAATTCTGGGTTTGGCTGCTAAATGCTGCAGTTGTGCCAAAAAGCATCTCTAGCTTAAAATTTGATCAAATAATTTTACAAGCAAAACAGCCAAGATATAAATGCACAATTCTGAGGAAATAAGTCAGTTTTGCAAGATGTAAATTCAGAATTTCTATCTCACAATTTGGACATTAGAGTTGTGAGATTATATTTAGCAATTCTAAAGGTATACAGTATGTCATAATTCTAAGTTTAGACCTATGTCTCTCAATTCTGAGGATGAAATTAGAAGATATTAAATTAAAATCACCAGGGGAAAAGTCGCAATTGACTTTTTTTCCTTTTCAGCTTATGGCTGTTTTCGAGTCAATTCTGGTTCTCAAAATGGCTGTATTTTATTAATAATAATAATAATAATAATAATAATAATAATAATAATCCAGTAAATTCAAAATGTGCTCTTGTACTGTGATCCTTTCAAGATTAGCTTGAGTAAATATATTATTAAATGTATAGAACATAAACATTGCTTTAACCTTGCAGAAAAATGAGTGTGTGCTTGAGCTCCATTCCCTACCATTTACATTCTGAACACAGATGCGATTGTTTGAGCTCTTGGCAAGGTGGGACTCTGTCAGTCCAACTCTGGATTCATTCTGCTGAGTCATTACACAAAATGATATTATGTTGACAGAGACAAATGCCTCAGGAGGCAGTGCTCTAAAATGACTTTGTTCCAAGGTATATTTAATCTTGAGAGCTGGACGCATTTCGATACAACAGAGCACAGATTCAGTCCTATAAGAGCATTTCATTCCCGCTTTGGTGTCGGTCATGTGCATGTGGATTTTGCCAGTTGTTTGTCATGTTTATCACACTGACTGTTGAAAGCTGGACGTAATGTGCATTTAAAAGGGAAGTGTGCTATTTGTGCACCAAGGCACATAGTTTTTTGGACATTTTGTCATCCGCAGGGCAAAAATCTGCGAAATCATTTGTCATTGCAAATGCTAAATTAAATTAGCACAGTCTGAAACTGACATGTTGGGAGAGATAATAGCTGCTGTTACTGATTCAATGAAAATAGCATAAGCACAAGCATGAAAAAATCTAAAACAGCAGATGAACAACCAAAAAGCCACTATACAACAAAATGGGAAATTGTTCAAAATCAGCCACCAGTCACTCATATGTGAGTATTGATGTGGACTTTTTTACATGTTAAAGGAATAGCTCTACCAAAAATGAAAAAAAAAAAAAATTGTTTCTTCATCAGACGTCAACAGATTTGGAGAATTTTAGCATCACATCAATTGCACACCAGTGGATCCTTTGCAGTGAATGGGTGCCATCAGAAGGAGAGCCCAAACAGCTGATAAAAACATCACAATAATCCACAAGTTATCAACACAACTTCAGAATGATGGCCAGAGGGTGAGTCAATTTTCAACAAATTTCACTTTTGGGTGAACTATTCCTTTAATACATTAAACACGTGAGTAACACATGATAAACCAGCTGCAAAGGTCAGTCGCTGTGTTATAAGGCTTAGAAGAGCAAATCCCTCCCTAATCTACAGACGGGACTGTACTTCTGTTTACACTGGGATTTAAATCTTTCACTGGATCTCCAGCACCAGAAACTGCTTAACTATTAAATATTACGCAATATAAAAACTGTTAATGGCTGAAAAAATTGTGCGCTAATGAACGGCGTGCTCATAGAGCCTCTCATTTTCAAGGCCACTCTTATTATATAGGTTGAATTATAAAATAAGAAATGGATTAAAAAAAAATAACATTACAGTCTTATGAACTATATTACTAGGTGCAGGTTTTTTTTTAAATTGATGATTTTATTTTTTACTGAACATTGCTGAGGCTGTTTCATTAAAAACCAACATACCAAGATTTTAACATAGTTAAGGCTTCAAAGCATGCTTAAAAATTCCTCGCCCATGTTCTCTCTAATGGCTGTTGCTTTTTATATAATGTAATTAAGTATAAAAAAAGATAGACAGATATTTTTATTGATTGCTGAGGGGTAATCAGTTGCAAAACAACATCAGCATCAACCATGCACAAAACCATATAATGCAATTAAATGAGACAGACAGAAGTTTATTGCTGTGAAACAAATGTTTACAGCATTAGTTAGCAGTGCTATCACTAACAGAAGTACGAGGCCTGGAAATGGCAAAAACTGCACAAAAATCGTACAGAAGAATAAAAAAAAACTGACTTCCTGTTGGGTTTTTGATTTTGCACAGCTCTAGGTGCACTCTGTTGCATGTGTACAGGTGGCGCTGTCGAGCCATTTTGCCACACCCACTTATGAAACCTATATCAGATATAAATTTTCACCAGCTCTGATGCTTGTGCAAAGTTTCCTGAGTTTTGGACATTTAGGTCCTCAAAAATGTGATTTACTTTGGAGGAGAAGAAAAAGAAGAAGAAGAAGAAGAAAAGGAGCAATTGCGATAGGGTCCTCACACCATCGTTGCTCGGGACCTAATACATTTTTATGCAGTCCCACACAACAACCCTTTTTAAAGTCTTAATAATTCAGCTTTTTCCATCTGTCCCATAAATCACTGACTAGTTTGTGCCCGTGCACTATTAATTCATAAATGAAGTGTGGCTGCATGATAAATCGCTGTAGCCTGAACTAGTAAAGCTCCTACCACCTGGAGGACGCTGACCGGCTTCTCTGGATTTAGCATTTACAGTGTTACGCAATACCATGAGCTGACTATAATGCTGTAGATACAGAAAAAAAAAATAATAATTCATTGTTACAGTGCTCAAAACAAAAACAACACAAACACAGTGATTCTGTTCCAAAACCTATTGAGCGGACTACATAGGCAATATGTTGAAATATGTTCCAAAAGCGTGATTATTGCCATATTTCATTCTAATCAAATTAAAAAAGGAAGCATTCTATGCATCTTGGAGATGAAAATCCTAGAATGCATTTTGGTAAGTTGGTGGAGTGAGAGAAATTTCTTCTTGCAAAGCAGCTCACTTTGTATTGGAACAGAGCCACAGTTTTAATTGAAAACCTTTTTTTATGTGCTGTAAATAAGTGATCCATCAACACTGAAGTGAAACCTTTATTTTGAAAGAATTGAAGAGAGACAAGCTGTCGTGATGTTCAATCTTTCATGTGACTGTGTCTTTCAGAGAAAATGGAGCAGAATTTTAATTTCACTAATAGATGAGAATAGGTCCCCGTGCAATTAGAGAAATAGAAAATAAATGGTGTGCAAGGACATGACATGAAATTTATCTCATACGAAAATGCATTTTATAGCTTTTGAAATCTGAACGCAGAACAAAAGTGTGTGGATTTGTTAAGTGCTATTGTTTTAATAATAAACTAAAGGGAAAATATCATTTTGGGGTCTGTTAATATATATATTACTGACCCCAAAGTCAGAATATCACACATATACATATATATATATATATATATATATATATATATATATATATATATATATAACTAAATGCTGTTTTCTAATATTTCTATTCATCAAATAATCCCTATTTTTATGTGTGAATTACATTTAAAAAAATTTAAATAGAAAACATTCTGAAACCAATACAAGTAGTTTTGGTGAGAGAAAAAAAGTTTTAAAAATCTTTCCAAACCCAACATTTGAACAGTAAATATATACAATAAAATACATGCATACACACAGCTGCATCAAATATACATCTTATGATTAAGACATAGAAGGAAAGAGTGAAGATCATAACTGATCTTCCAGTGGAACAAATGACACTGTAACCTTGAACAGTCGATAAAGCATCTGTCATTTTAGTGTCACGAGAAAAGCAAATGGTTGTCAAGATTTCTACCTTTACATTTCACCATAAAATGAGTACCTTTAATGGCTGTCCTACTCCAAGGCTCTTATTACGAGTGAGATTTATTATCTGAAACATGATTGTCAGAGTGTCTATGTTCTGTATGAACCGAGAGAAAGGTTATGTTCATTATAGATAAATCAAATCCTCTGTTGGGTCTGCGCTTCTCTGAATATTTAATCTGAACTCAAACGTCAAAGAATACTAAACTGTACCGATGAATATTCACAGGCTGCATTTTACATTGATTTTACCAGTGTTCTTGAGAACGATGTAAAGCAGAGCAATGTGTCAAACTTCATTTCACAATGCACCGCTGCAACATCATAAGCATAAAACATATGCACTGCAAAGATTTATCCAAAATGTTCAAATATTAAATAACACTATTCTATTTCTATTTTCCTTTGCAATGTAATGTTTTATACATATCAGATGCATTTAAACTCCCCACTAAGGACAGCTTTTTTAATATTTAGTCTATGATGACACACAACTAATGGCAACTAAGTTGTTTCAAGGTCTCAAGCTGCTTTTTGATTCAAGCTGGAAAGTTTTCTAGAAGCACATCTATGATGAAGAGCGCCGCCTAGAGTGTGAGACGGAGGACACACTGAAGGAAAATCTGTTTTTCAACACCATGACAAAAATATCTTTATCTGAACTCAGCAGGCAGAACTTTTAGCAAAGGCATATGCATCATGATCATGTTTTAGGTCATGTTGAAAATTTTGAAATTTGTACTTAAATGTTTAAGAATCCATAAGAAAAATTTGATTTTATTTTAAAGACAGTTGGAGATAAATTTTCGATTTCAGTCACAGAGTCGCTCTCAGGGAACATCGCTCTGACGATTCAAAACACAATACAAGGAATCAATATTTGAAGTAAATTCCTCTTAAATGAGCTTGAGTCTTATTGGAAGTGAATAAGATTGCTCAAGTTAAAGATGTTGTGTTTCTGTGAGAAGATCTTCATGCAGCGACTCAAACAGGATTCCTCACAGGAGAGGACGGGATGCTTTCAAACGCATCAGTTTAGCTTCTGTGTTCTGTTTGTAGTATAAATCAAAAGTAGAATCATTCAAAGCTGCACAGCAAGACAGTTTGTCGCAGCTAACGTTTCTCTGTTAAAAAATGAATGAATAACAAACTAAAAACTATAATCATATCATTCATTTTATATGTTTCCATAAAATTTTAATAATCAGTTAATCAGTTAAAATACATAAAAAACAACAACAACTCTAGCCTTAATTTACTAACAATTCTAGAAATTAAAGACAATTTTATTATTAATATTATTACTTACTTTCAACCTAGATTTTTCTGAAACTAGTCATTTAAGTAAAGTTAAATGGTGTTTATAATATGTAATTTAAGATTAAATCACAACAACAGCAAAACTTGGAAGAGCACATCTATATGATTACAACAATGATTCCTGTGTGTCCAGTCTATGAACATCATGCAAAACCCACTACAACACCCAAAAGTCTTTAGAAATACATTAGTCTATCTTCTCTATAAATCTGTCTCATCATGCATGAACTCTTGTATCATCCAGGTGTTAAAGACTCTCTATGTAAGAGCATGCAGGTGCTGCTGCATCATGAGAGAGAGAAGAAAGAAAGATGGGACTCACTCTCAGAATGAAGCTCTCACCATGTCCCAGGTCTCTCGTACACGGACGTTTCTGATGAGTTTATGCAGCTGGTCACAGTAATGCGCATCTGTGTGCAGGATGAGGCACACACAGAGTAATCTGACCTTCTGAATACAGACCAAACCACTGAGACAGGGGAGGAATGGATCATACCAAATCCTTTATGTCACATACACAGGGAGTACTAGATTCATACTGAAAGTCAGTTTTTCCTGTATAAGTTAGAATGACGGTAAAGATGCAAAAATATCCATTATAAATATGTCACAGCAATACTAATAAATAAAGGCATATATATATATATATATATATATATATATATATATATATATATATATATATATATTTATATATATATATATATATATATATATATATATATATATATATATATATATATATATATATATATATATATATAGATTACTTTATTAGATAGAGAAATGACATAATCTATAAAGGTACAAAATGCATTTACTTGCACATATTTGAGAATGAAGATAATTCATGATATATTTTGGGAATATTTAGACATTTTTTTTTTTTTTTTATAAAACCCCTGCTGAAAGAAAACTTTAGACACCATTAGAAAATTTGTCATGGTTTTACTGGTTATAATGGGACTTGTATTGGTTTTACTGGAAAGCTTATATAATGAACCCTGTTAGTCTCTTCTGGTAATTGGTTGCTTTCTATTGGTGGCTTGTTAAATCCAACAAATCCTAATGTCCCAAAACACACTGAAAACCGTTTTTATTGGTTAAAAGTTTGTAATGTTATTTGTTATGGAAAGCATTAAATAATTTTTGTGATGGGTTTATCCTTTTTTTATTTTTATTTTTTTATTTTTTAGTAGGTACATAAGCCTATATCAGATTGTAGCTGCTGTGTGTCACATGACAAGCATGAGAGCATAAAAGCACAAGATCCATCCATCCATCCATCTATCCATGCATCACCTAATCTACAGCTTTCATGTAGATGAATGGAGCTATAAATCAGCATGAATGGTTTCAAGGTTTTTCACCGTTATGCTTTTCCTGACATGAATATTGCTGCTACTCTACAGGACAGTTGCCCTTCAGGACCGACTTTGGACACCCCTGGTCTAAACTGAATATCAAATATTCAAATTGATTCTGCTTTTTCAAGGACAAACTTGTTAACGTTCCTATGTCAGTTCTAAGAGATGTATGAGAAATGATTGATTGTGTTTACATGCTTGACACATTTATCTGTATGTAAAACTAAATCAATAACTGGTTTTAATTTAAGCAGCATCATACTAATATTATTTTTGTAATTAAACACAAATCATTATATCATTTTATAATGGCAATATGCGATTGATTAAATTCTAGTTTGCTGCTCTGATTTAAACATTTCTATCAGAGGGCATTCTCTGTTGTAATCAGCTGTTGAAGTCAAAGAGCGGGTTTTCCCAGCAGAAATGAAGACTTGTTATGATATTGATTGATGGTGAGTGTCTGCCTCAAGAGGTGGAAATCGATGGGCGCTGTGTGAATACCAGGAGAGCTGTGACAAATGCCTCTGATGCCTTCCCATGAATACCCTGGTGGGCTTTCATAAATAAGTCAGAGAGTCAGTGGGTAGACACAGAGAGATTTGAACCAGCAATGAATTGTGTTAGCATCCTCCACACACTCTGCATCTGTATATAGGTGGATATTTGAACAAATAGCTGATTGTACCAATGTAGTAATTTTGGGCATTATGGGCAATATGAAGGCTGTTCTAAACTGTACAGGCTGCAAAATATATAAATAAAAAAATTCAAAATAAATATACATGCATATATATAATTATTGCATTATTAGCATAGCAGCAAGTTAACGTAAGCTGTCTTCTAAAATTGCTTTTACATAGTCTTGTTATAGATATACTCTGTCAGCCAAAAGTTCGGTATAATTAAGATTTGTAGTGATTTTAAGGCTGCATTTATTTGATCAAAAATACAGTAACATTGTGAACTGTAAGCTTTATTCCTGTAATGCAAAGCTGAATTTTTAGCATCATTAATCCAGTCAAGACAAGTCCGCTCACCTTAGAGCTTTAAACAAAATACACTGCGTCAAAGCAACTGAACAACATTCATTAGGAAAACAGTGTCAATAATGCAAAATGACAGTTAAAGGCAGTTCATCATTGAATTCAGTGATGTCATCTCAGTTCAGTCTAAATAGTGTCTGTGCATTTATTAGCAATCAGAGGCGACAGCGGCAAGGTAGTGAAACTCCATTGGTGACAGAATGAAGAAAAAAACATTGGGAGAAACCGGGGGGGGGGGGGGGGGATGCATTCTCCTCCAGACGAAACCAGTAGTTCAATTCCAGGCTGCAGCAAAGTCAGATTGTGCAGAAGAATCATCTGTTTCCTGTGGTATTGTCCCGGTGGTCGTCTAAGACAAGGTCTTTACAGGGGATCTGTATCTGGGGCTCTAGTTGTCCTGGTCTCCGCTGTCTTTCAGGGATGTAGAAATCCTTTCTAGGTGCTGATCCACCATCATGTCTGGATTCGTACTGGATACGGGGGACTGCAGTGACCCTCTGATCTGGATACAGACTGGATCTGGTGGCTACGGTGACCTCGGAACAAGAGAGAAACAGACTAATATTAGCGTAGATGCCATTCTTTTAATGATGTAGAAGGTACATTGGGTGTTATGTGAAGTGTTCCGGTTCCAGTTTACCTAATTAATGCAGCCTAAAAATCCTTTAACGGATTTGGATATTAGAAGTGTAATTGTGTGTTATGTGTATGCCAGGTTAAAGAGATGGGTCTTTAATCTAGATTTAAACTACGAGAGTGTGACTGCCTCCCGAACAATGCTATGTAGGTTATTCCAAAGTTTAGGCGCCAAATAAGAAAAGGATCTGCTGCCCGAAGTTGATTTTGATATTCTAGGTATTATCAAATTGCTTGAGTTTTGAGAACGTAGCGGACGTAGAGGAGTATAATGTAATAGGAGCTCATTCAAATACTGAGGTGCTAAACCATTCAGGGCTTTATAATTAATAAGCAATATTTTAAAATCTATATGATGTTTGATAGGGAGCCAGTGCAGTGTGGACAGGACCGGGCTAATATGGTCATACTTCCTGGTTCTAGCAAGAACTCTTGCTGCTGCATTTTGGACTAGCTGTAGTTTTTTTACTAAGCGTGCAGAGCAACCACCCAATAAAGCATTACAATAATCTAACCTCGAGGTCATAAATGCATGGATTAACATTCCTGCATTTGACATTGAGAGCATAGGCCGTAATTTAGATATATTTTTGACATGGAAAAATGCAGTTTTACAAATGCTAGAAACGTGCAAATGATCCTTCAGAAATCATTCTAATATGCTGATTTGCTGCTCAAGAAACATAACGTATTATTTTCAATGTCATTTGATTTTTCAGGAGTCTTTGATGAATAGAATGTTTCAAAGAAATGCATTAATTTGATTATTAAATAATTAAATAGATTTTTTCTTTTATTTTTTGTAACATTATAAATGTCTTTACTGTCACTTTCATCAATTTAATGCATCCTTGTTGATTAAAATGGTTAATTTCTATAAATAAATAAATTCCTTTCCCCAAACTGTTGATGCTGACAATTCAGCTTTGCATCATAGGACTAAATTACATTTAAAAACAACATTTTAAATTTTATTTAAATTTTCAATAATATTTCACAATTTGCTGTCTTTACTGTATTTTTACTCAAATAAATGCAGCTATGGTGACCATAGTAGACTTCATTATATATATATATATAATATTGAACAGTCTTAACCTATAGTGCCTTAAAAACAACCTTGAGGTTTTGCAGCAAAGCTCTAGGGTCTGTATCCCCCTTAATCATCATTATCTATATGAAAGACTGACTGCGGAACAGCAGGGTTGAGATGGCAGCCGCAGGAACCGATGACCTTCAGCAGAAACCGTCTTAGATGCTAGCGGCCCTCCTTCACATGTCTGTCAGGTACTGAGGCAGTCACATGACCCTTATTTCCACATATTAGTGAAGAAAGCAAGAAAAGCCACTATTTGCATGTGAAAGGGAAACATATTCACAAATGTCAGGATTCTCATGAATGTGATAATAGCTTGCTAAGAGAAAATGCACATTTCCAGTGCTTGCTAACAGTCAAGAAAGCACACAGGAGATTTTTTTTTCTCCATTGTTCACATTGTTTACTTTGTTTCCTGAAGCAGATTAAACACTTAAGTCCCCACGAGGTGAATTTTGATGAGCTTTTCTCACGTATAGAGACGTGTTACATCTACAGTATTAGCAAAATCAATAGGAAACTGAAGGTTTGTTTAAAGGTGATTTTTTTTAAGCTATTGGATTTCTGTAAATAGGGCACAACATACCCTATTTTTATGTCATTTTAAACATCTTACAGAAATGATGTTGCTTCTTGGGTGTCACAAATTTAAGGTAATGTTACATTTGGGGAAAACGTGGTAATAGGACTGCTTTGAAAACGTGTTTGGCAATTAAATTTAATGAATATAGGTTTTTTTATATACAATAAATTAAACACAAAATGTTACATCATGTATTATTAGGTTTTTTACAACAATAATCAAACCAATAATCAAGAATCAAATATCAATGTTAACATTATTGTCAAATTACTATATATATATATATATATATAAATATATATATATATATATATATATATATATATATATATATATATATATATATATGTAGATATTTCTTGTTAAAAATATGTTTATATATCATATAAATTATTGCAGAATAAAAAATCGAAATATAAAATCGAAATGCTTTTAAAAAAAATATTTGACACTATTGTGTGAGTGGCACAATACTGTATTCATAGAAAGTGGCATATACTGTATTCTTTAAAAGAAAAGCACATTTTGATATATGAGTTTTGTGATCGGCTTTAAAAGATAATTCATTTCTTTGTTGGACAGATTATGCATCACTTTAAGCAGCAATAAAATCTTGCAAGGATGAATTCTACACCTTTTGAATCTTATGCAGCATTTGTGAAATGCAAGCAGCGAATGATTCAAATCACATCTCATAAACGATTTAAATGGAAAATGATGGAGAGCTTTGAAGTTTTTTATTACATTTGAACAGAATATTTGAGACAGCAGAGTCCATATTGAGCAGAAAAGCCCCCGAGCCGTTGGATGGACATGTTGAGGGTAAAATTAATATTGGCAGGAAATCAGGTGGGGAGATATGAGCACCTACCGTTTGCTTTGAGCGGCCAGCAGAGGCCAACGATGCCCGTCAGTGATACGACTCCCACACCGCCATACATTTTCCTGTGAACCCGGCATATCAGATGAACAGATACCTCAAATTGGAAATGGGTTTTCATGAGCGCTTATGTTAACTCAGTTACAGCTACATCGCATGGCTGCTGGAAAATGTGCTGAAATTCAGAGTTCTGGCTTCAGATTAGGCTGTTACTGAGAATAAATCGTCCTCTTCAGCATGTCTTTCTTCAGGCCTACAAATGAACTAAGGGATATTTTTGCAGGACATATGAACTGCGCAAAGTTTAAGAATAAGAACCTTCTTGGGAAAAGTGGAGTCAAGGGAAAGTGGAAAATAAGCTCATGCTTGCCTGAATAATAAGTTATTATTAATTTCTGTGCATTTGTTGGGAGATTGTTCAAACTCTGATCATCACAACAGAGCTTCCTGCTGGGAGAAACAGTGTTTCTCTAGAAACAAGAGAGAAGAGACATCACAGAAAAGGGTCTGATGGCTGGAGACACTGTCAAGGAAGATGTCAAGGAGATGCTGCAGAGGAGCTACTCTACTGTACTGTCAGAAGTCAAAGGTCACGGACTGCATGAATGAAACCAGCATCTTCACAGAAAATGATTTGCAGATATCTACTTTAAGAATAAGCACCAGATACAATACCAGTTAAATGTTTGGAAAAACTGATTAAGATATTTTAATATTTTTGAAATCTTTTATAAACACCAAAAGTACATGTTTTAATTAAAAGTAAACTAAAGCTTACATGTGAAATATTATTACAATTTTAAATAACTGATTTCTGTTTGAATATATTTTGAAATGTAGTTTATTCCTGTGATATAAAACAGAATTTTCAGCCGCTATTACTCCAGTCTTCTAAAATGCTAAGTATGCCCAAAATGCTAAATATTTATTCATATTATTTAAAATTTCGGTTTAGCACATTAAAATGATTTTTGAAGGAATATGTGAAACTAAGAACTGAATATTCAGCTAATAAAAAGGTTATTTTAAGTTGTAATAAAATTTAACAATATTGTTTTACTGGATTTGTGATCAAATAAATGCAGCTTTGGTTAACAAGGGAGAATAAAAACAAACTCAACAAACTCCACTATTCCCTAAAACAAAACTGAATGAGAATGATTATATAAATGCAAAACTGCATGGTAAATTGCAATAAACAAACACATTTTTCCCTCCAGTATTATCTCAACATTTGACACTCTGCTTCAACACCACATAACCAAACGTTGAGGTGAAAAGGTTATGTATTATTCCACCATATCTCTATTTAATCAGTAGGGAAAAGCAACCAGATTCACTGAATGCTGTATCTGAAGCTGGGGATCAATCCTGATGCCTGCCTCTGAAAGCATTTGGGATTTGGGGCTCCAACTTGTTTCTCAGAGTCTTATCCACAATGTGTAGTGTCATGGTTTCCAGGCAAGACAGAAACAAATTTTTAGATGTTTATTTGCAACCTCATGCTAATGCAAATTTAACATGAGCCAAGACCTTGACGCTCTAAAATGTTTTATTTAGGAGTATTGCAAATATGTAGAAATATTATAGCGCTGCGTCAGTGTGCAGACATGCCCTCCTGGCATGTGTGTGTGTGTGTAGTCTGCCAGGGTTTATGCTCTTTAAATGGTTCATTAAAAATGCATCGTCTTCCTCAGAAAGCCGGTAAGATTTCTGTAGACAGAGCAGACCGGATATCACTTGTTGGCTGGGGTGATTGACAGGTTGTCTGACAGCTGCTGTATCTGTTTTTAATTTTGTGTCACACACTATGCAGTCTATGAGAACTCCTTGAGCTTAGGACTAGTTAGGAATCTAATTAGATAGCAGTAACACACACAAAGATTAACCCACTTAGTGAGACCCAATGACAAAACTCTTAATGTTTGTGTGAAATATTCCTTTAATGACAGAGAGGTGCATGAAAAATGTCACCTAGTTCATTGCTTCCATTCTATATGTTCCCGTTTTCTTTTGTAATTATTTGAAATCAATGATGATTATTCACTGAAATTTTGAAACAGTGTTCATAAACGTCTTCCTTAATTGTAGACAAACATGATGTGATTTTAATCAATTTACTGCTCCTGAAATGAATATATTAACAAATCTCAGGTGTTATCATTTTCTGTAAATCATCTTGCCTGAAAGGAAATAAAAATGAAATTATGTAAAGTATCATGATTCAGAAACATGCTCCTATCAGGGTTATTATTAACTAAAACTAAAACTAAAAAAATGTTCATTAATTGAAATAAAAAAAATCATTAATTGAAATAACTGTAATAAAATTAAATATAAAAACCTAAATTTATTTTATTTTAGATAGTCACAAACGCATTTCTCATTTTTGTTTTCGTTTTAAGTGAACCAAATAAACTAAACCTAAAAACATAGGTTTACTTAGCTTAAACTAATAAAACTTTAATTGACATTCAAATGAAAATATATATAAGAACACATTTAAAATATTGTCTGAAATTAGAGTAAATCAATGATGCTAAAATAATACTGATATAATCATACATGACCTGTTTTGTAGATGCACAGATCAAATATAAATGGAGTACATTTGAGTGGAAAATAATATATTCTTAATCATTATTCCATTCACGTCCAGATTTTATGCTGCTAAAATCATGATTAAGTTATGTACAGTATCTGTGCCGACAACATGGCAAATGCTGATTACATTAATTAGAGTTTCTCACAATATTTTATGCATCCATACAATAACATTTTCCAGCTGATTACATAATGGCTGAAGCCTCTGGATATTAATGGTCAGATTCTGTTCTGTCTTCTGTATGGTTTGAATTTAATGAGATCAGTCGTTGCAGAGTTTAATTAGGCCAGACAGAAACAGCTGCAGGAGGTTGAGCTCACGGCAGCCTCTGGAAAAGCAAGCCTCTGCCAGGCCTCAACGTCGCTGTTTAAAAATATCTGACACCCTCGCCGTACCTGACAGTCCCGTCAATAACTGCCATTTATCATCCATATCTGCCTGCTTTCATTTAATTACTGCAATGAATCTAACGCAGGGCTGCAGTCTCAGACCTCCTTTTTTCCTTTACTGTGAGCTTCTCCACAGTTGGTTCTGAGAGCATCCTGCAGATAAATAATAACTTTTATCTTGGTAAAACAGAGGCGTCAAGGTCATGGGTTTGATTCCCAAATAACACATGATAATAATGATAAAAAATGTTTCACTTGAATTGCCAAAATTGTCTGCCGGATGGCTAAATCTAAATTTAAATCTAGATAAATTTACATAAAAGTGTTCACATGACACACTCTATAAAAATCTGTTATAAACATCTATTCTGCATTGTTAATAATTGTATAGATTTTAGATTTTGTCATTAGAAAATATCACTTAAAAGTTTCTTTAATAAAGTTGAAAGGAATATTAGGAGAAATTTAGCATAACATCACTTGTTCAGTGAATTTTGTTTAGTGAATGGGTGCCATCAGTAATATATATTTTTTAAGAAAAATGTTTTGCTGCTTCTGGCCAAAATACCAGTCCAAAATCCATAATAGGGCTTCTGCCAGTGAAAAAGTTTCTTAAAGAAAAAGTTTGCCAATTTAGAACTGTTTTTGCATGTTCTTGTGCATATTTCTCTCCTGATTCAGACAAAACATTTTCACCAGATAAAACAACATTATAAACACAGAACACATATTTTCAGCTGGAAGCAAGGGTTTGAAGTAAAAAAAATAAAAAAAATAAAGTCTTAACACGCAGATCATGATTAGTTACATTATTGTGATGTTTTTATCAGCTGTTTGGACTCTCATTCTGATGGCACCCATTCACTGGATCCATTGGTGAGCAAGTGATGTAATGTTAAATTTCCACAAATCTGTTATGACAAACTCATCTTCATCTCGCATGGCCTAAGGCTGAATAAATCTGAACGGCCTGAGGGTGAGTACAAATTTTCATTTTGGGTGAACTATTCCTTTAAAATGCACGCTCACATGTGCTTGGTTTGAACAAGCATGACACTTCTGGCATCACTGACATGAGACATGTTTGAACAGACCGTGATGATGGACAGTCTGAGAAATCGTCCTTCTGCAGTGTTTGCCAGTGGTATCTTTCAGTGATTGCTGTGAATGACAGACAGAGAGCCACGCTCGAGATCACATGACAGACCACCTGCTGTCTGAGGAACAGCGTGAAGCCTTACATTTCCTGTCACTTGACATCGTCGCTGTTTTATTTTCCACAGGGTTTCTGCAGAGAAGGAACATGAACATTTGTTCAGTTTAGCATGGCCTACCTCATCTAAAAAGCAAACAAACTGAGGCTGCTCACAGGCTGAACTTTAGAGTCTGTTCGGTATGGTTGCTGGACTCTGATGTAAACCTGTGGTGAAAGCAAGGATGCATAAAATCAACATTTACATACATCTGTGACAGAATCATTGCCCTTGGAATGACTGCCGGCGCTGTATACATAATTAAACTCTGAACTGGACCTATATACAGGACGTAGAGAGGGTCAGTATCCTGTGGCGTGCATGTGTTGAATTCACTTACACTCATGAATAACCTTGCAGTGCTGGAACTGACCTTTATAATGACCTTTATTTCTGCTGTCACACTAAATATTCTCTTATAACCCCTCAACATCTCCACTGGTCCCGTATGTCCTTCTGCTGGCAAGTGTAACATAAAATGTGATTTAAGATGGTGAGACGTGCAGATGGATATAACGTCACACAGCGGCTCCTACAGGACAGATGTGTCGTTGCAATTAAAGTTGTGTATTCCAGAGCGTTTGGGTTCATCTCGGCCCAAAAACCTTGAGGAAAAAACACTGCACTTCTATTATAAGAGGCATCCGTTTGTAATGAAGGTAACATCACAACTTAGCTGGAAACCGTTAAACAAGACTTCTATGTGTTGACTTTATTCATTATAGTTCATATTTATATAGTGTTTCATTTCATCAATTTAGCAAAAGACGTAAGTTCATAAAGTTTGGGAAAATATCATATGACGTAATACTGTACGTCCTCTACTCTGCTAGGTTAGAAACTCACTGAGTAATAATATAAATATACTGCTATTTTATTGTTATCTATAAAGCTTTGTTGTCTCCTGTTGAAGGCACAGTATATAATAATATGATACAAACATATGGTATTATAGTAATTTGGCATATGGATAGCGTATCTATTTTGTTAAATTAGTTTACATCGCTGACCGCGGCTTTTACGAAACGCGTTTGGTTCTCATGGGTCCCCGTCAATGCGGAAGTGTCTGCATGCTGTGTTTGACGCTCATTCATACAAATGTAATATCATGCGTTATCTGTCCCGTTGGTGAAGTGCACTTAAAACTATCAGAAGATGTTGCGCAAAAGGACAAACGGACGAGAAGATGCGGACAGTGTCAAACCTGACAGAAAGAAGGTGATGAATCAAAGTGAATTCAGCAACTCGTGGTCTGAATGTGTGTTTGGTTTTTGCCAACTAAACAATAGCCTATTATAATAGGTACCATGGTAATTCCATACTTCTCGACTGTAGTATTACAACGGTATATTATGAAGTACCCCGTGAATAAGAATCGGTGCAAGAATCTAAGAATCATTGTATTATTATTCGTTACATTTTCATTGCACATTTTCTTGCACATTGTAAATACCCTCACCTTTATGACGGTCATAGTTTATTGTAAATGGTAGACTATTAATAATAATAAATATACCCTCACCTTTATGACGGTCATAGTTTATTCTAAATTATAGATTATTAATAATAAGTAAATCGTTAAATAAGAATAATGAAATAAATAAAGGTAATCATTGAAACTGTGGTTACATTTTTGCTAAATTGTGCTAAAAGTTAGTGTGTTGCCAATGCTGTTTTTTTTTTCTTTTTTACTAATTGGATGATGCGAAAACTATGAAAATGGCTGATATTTTGGTTTATCAGCATAACACTGTATGTATAATAATTTCAACTGTCCCACCACAGACATCACAGGACTCTGGTGCTACTGCTGTGCCTGTCTCACAGAGGAGCTGCTGGACTATTGTGTCCTTCTGGATGAAGGTTTTGCTCTTCATCATCTTCACTCCAGCTTTCCTGAACTATGCCTCCCTGCAGAGAGAGGGACAGGTGCTGTCAGCTGCAGGTGAGACCTCATCATCTCTTCATAAAACAAGTTTCCCAAAAAAGCCAGGCTTATTTCAGTTATTCTGTCTTATTCAGAATCAAATTAACTGAGAGTAAGTCAGACTAAAATAAACCTTGCTTATTTGGTAAACTTGTTTTATGAAACAGGCCACAGGAAGGTCTTGGGATAATGTGTAGTTTAGTAACTTTCAGCTCATTTGTTTTAATATTTCTTTCGATATATGTAGGTGCTCAGCTAATTGATATCGGCCTTGGCCAAAAGATCCATCTGTTGTGCAAAGGACACGGACGACCTGTTGGTATGTTAAATTAATAGTTAAACCAACAATGGAAAGAAGTTTCTGATATTTATACTGTGCACAGTGAAAATGATGCTTGATTTTTGTTTCAGTTGTTCTTGATGCTCCAGCAGGGATGTCTTCAGATGTTTGGTACTATGTGCAGGAGGGTCTCTCATTATCCACAAAGGTTAGTTCAAACAAACTGCCACCACGACTGCAGGACGTTCGGAAACTGGTAATACATTTCATCTAGCTTCATGCATGAATGTGTTTCTGTGCATGCAGTACACACTATCATATTTCCCCATATTTGAATGGTCAGCACTGGCACACAATGCAACGGGAGACAGATTTTACTAGAAGAAAAAGTGTAAAAGTGATACTGCTATCTTTCTGAAATCATTTTTAAACCCCCTGTAACTTGGCTCCAAATCTACAAAATAGTGGAAAACAAAAACCACTTACTTAACAGAATTAAATGAGCTTTTTGCCATTTAGGATGAGCTAATGAAAACTCTTCCATTAAGGGATGATAAGAGAAAGCCTTTCACTGATGTCAAGTAAAACATTCAATAAACAAAACAGCACCACATTTTTTATCGATGTGAGTCATTCCTCTAGGGACGTAAAGGCATTATTGATTTTTCTGCTTCTTCAGAGAAGTTACAAGACTTCAGCTTTCAGAGCATGTGCTGCTGTATTTCTCTAGTAATTCAAGGCAGTGAAGCATTTCTGTGACATGCTGTGTGTTGGAGATTCCTGCTGATGGCCTGCATTGCAGTGACTGTTCAGTAGAGTCTGACAATGTAGCAAACAATTGCTATTATTGATGACTGAAGGAGTTGCAGCATTAAATTGTGCAACACTGTGAATATTACAGTATGTTTAATGTACACTTTATTTGCAGGTGAAGTTTCCTAAAGGAATTATCAATGAGGTTTTCTGAGTGTCAGTTGAGGTTTCTCTGTGATCGGTTTCTCAGGTGTGCACCTATGACAGAGTCGGTCTGGGTTTCAGCCGAAGGACCCTGCAGAATGAAACTACAGGCACAGAGAAAGTCTGGGGAATATCAACCACTGGCAGGTATCAAAGTGTCTTAGTCTGAAACTAAACCGTTTTCCAAAACTGTAGGTGCAACAGCACCAAAACAATTTCCTAATAACATTGGCATCAATTAGAGCGTTCTGGGAAATGATGATGCCACCATGGTCCATAAAATGAAAGTTGACCTCCTGACACAATTACATTTTTTATTGCCATATATATGGTGAGAAGATTTAATATTTTTGAAAGAAGTCACTCGGTCATCAGTCCTCAAAAATACAGTGTTACAATTTAAAAAGTGTTCTCTATTTATATATATTTTAAATGTAATTTACTTAAAAAAACATTTTGTAACACTATAAATGTCTTTGTTTAACCAATTTAACGTGTCCTTGCTAGTAAGTGTTAATTTATTATTTTAATACATGAATATAAAGATAAATCTTAAAGACCCTTTTTGAGCTGTAGTGTACTTGTTTACAATACATAAATATTTTATGGTTATATTAGGCAATAAATCTAAAACAAAGAAACACTCCTCCCATGTTAACAGTTGTAATCCACACGCAGGTATCTGTGTGTCTCGTGTCTTTGACATTGACCTGCTCTAGTATTCAATCAGTGCTGTAGGACAGAGATGTCTTTGTCCTTGTCCTCTGCCTTCAGGTTTATTCGTCCTACATGTGGAGTCACTCTTATCTTGTTGCTCTTGACATGATAACATTTCTTCATGAATTAAAGTGAGGTGTAGCGAGAGGACAGGGGAGGTGGTTATCGGTGTCCTCTTTTCTCCTCTGTCTGGCACGTTTAGAAGGCAAACAGCAAGATTACATTTTCCTAAAGTTCAATAAGCCAGGAGCAAAAATGTGGAGTATTGTCATTTTTGTTCTTTCCTGAAACCTTTTCATTTGGAAACTGATTTGATTTTATGTTGAAGGAAAGCCAGTAGTTTAATTTTTGACAAGGACATGTGCCATTTTGTTCTTAGAATTATTTAAAAAAAAAATAATAATAATTTATATATACTACTGTACAAACATTGTGTGTAATACTATATCCTTCAGTGTGCTCCAAAAATAAATATCAACAGCTAATTCATTTTTTTTCTTTACTCATTATTTGATACTTATATTAACATTTTATATTGTAATATTATATTTTGCACAATTGAATAAAAAAATACAAACCAACACTTAAATAATAACAAGACAGCGCTGAATTAAATATGAAGCATAATATTTTTTATTAATAATGAATAATATGCACACTTTCCTACTTAATTTAAACAAATCACCAGAAATGTGTGCTTAACGATTAGACACCGGCCAAAACAATCATAAATGTAATAATAATAAGCATACATTTAATTGCATAAACAACAATAATTATTGCTATTATAAATAATAATAATAATTATTATGTTATTATTTTATTAAAATGATTGTTTATTAAGCCAAAAAGTAGAAATAAAACTAATATTAAATATTTTTTCTGTAAAAATGAATAATTGAATCTATACTGATTTCAGTCTGAGAAAATCTATGTCGGTCAGTCTCCAGTTATTCCTGACCCCCTGCACATCTTGAAGACATACTACAGTAAATCACTCCGTGCCCACTGAATCTTCATGGCCCTTTAGTTAATGAGGATGTCAGAAATAAAACCCATTAGTGTCTCATGGTACACAGTGCTTATTAGTTTAGTATGTCATCCTCTGGTTTGAGGTCAGTTTGTCCTTCATGTAACATCACTGACCGCTTTAAAAACTGGGCAGCAGTCTGGGACAGTGGGCGTCCCGTCTGGAGGTGAACGGACATGTGTGTCATAATGTGTCTCGGTGATTAATAAAATGTCAAGGGAGTCACGTCTAGACTTCATTTGCACAAACCTGCACTCATTCCTCACCCGTATGTCTCCTTTCTCATCCTTAAGGATGGTGGATGACCTTCATCGATTGGTCAAGGCTGCAGATATAGCCACACCCTTCATCCTGATTGGCTCTGAGTTGGGCACGCTCAACGGCAGGTTCTACAGCCACATCCATGACACGTAAGTCGTACTGTTCTGTTTGGAAAAAATGTCAGTCAATCAGTCATATGTCAGGAAGTTTCTTTCCACCACAGAATGCCTGTTACGTTTATGTTTAATGTCATTTATGCAGCATTTATTTGATCAAAATATAGTAAAAACAACTGAAATATTATTACAGTTTAAAAGCAATGTTTTCTATTTAAGTATATTTGAAAATATAATTTATTCCTGTGATGTAAAGCTTTTCAGCATCATTACTCCAGTCTTTAGTGTCGCATGATGCTTTAGAAATGATTCTAATATGCTGATTTGCTGCTTAAGAAACATTTCTTCCTATTATTGATGATATCTTTTGTTCTGCTTAATTTTTGTGGATGCATTAAATTAATCAAAGGTGACTGTAGGAACATTTATAATCTTACAAAAGATTTATTTTTCAAATAAATGCTGTTCTTTTGAACCTTTTATTTATCAGAGAATCCAGAAAAAAATATATAAGGGTTTCCACAAAAAGATAAAACCGTAAAAGCACTGGTAACAACACATTAGCCGCATTTCCACTGTCGGGCCAGTGCGAGCCAGGGCTTAAAGCGGGCCGGGCGGGGCTCATAGCCCCGGGCCAGTAGCACGAGGCCAGAATAGCGCAGGGTTTCCACAGTGGAGCTTGAAGCTCCGCTGCACGTCACTAAAACACGCCCTTAACACGCCTCTCAGAACAACGTCATGCAACCTCAAAATTTCATCATAACAAAGAGAAGTAGTCAGAAAACTAAGAAATAAGTCACTGGAACATGTGCGATCACAAAAAGAAACTGATAAAAGCGTCCGTTTGTTTGCAAGCTTTGTTATATATTCAAATTCAAAAGCATCGATGTTTTAACTATAGAATACATGATACATTGATCATATTGATTTAATTTATCAGGACTCAAAATTATTCACACATAAATACACTTATATCTATTTTATTTATTTATTTTTAACGCTCGTGAAAATAGCCAGCTTGTTCATTCAAGTCTGTTTCTGTTTATTAGCCACAGCCGTCATATTTAGAATGAATGATAATATTTTTGTAAGCTCCCGAACAAAAACATTATTATGCTATATTCTTTTATGATAGGCAACGTGAGAAAAACTTTCGAGACGAGGCTTGTGACAGAAAATATAAGTTACTTAATAAATACACGACTGTGATAGAGAATTGATTTCTTCAAGCGGTCATATTTTACCATGTTACTATGGTAACATGTTTAGCGTGCATATCTTTTTCATCGCTTATAAATATTTCTGCCTTGTTTAGTGATTATAATCCACATCGGATCAAGTTATTTCAAACACTTGCTGCTGACTGAAAGAGAGTTTTGAGCTCGACTTATTTAAAAAACTGTTTAATGCTGGTGTTAAAGCTGTTATCTTTCTGAAATGATCCGCAGCGCAGACTCTCTATTTTTATAAAAGCTCCCAAACAAAAATCATTATTATATTTTGATGATATGCAACGGAAGTAAACTCTTGAAATTAGATGACAGATAAAATGTTACTTAATAAATACACAATTGTGATAGAGAATAAGAAGCTGACGTCTGATTTATCCAAGCGGTCATATTTACCATGTTTATATGGTAACGTTAATGTTTAGCGTGCATAGTCTTTTACATCGCTTATAAATATTTCTGCCTTGTTTAGTGATTATAATCCACATCGGATCAAGTTATTTCAAACACTTGCTGCTTACTAAGAGTGAGTTTTAAGCTCAACTTATTTTTAAACATATTTAATGCTGGTGTTAAAGCTGTTATCTTTTTTAAATGATCCGCGCTGACGCTCTCTAGACACGGAGAAACTCCGCCTTTGTTCGTAACCCCTCCTCTAGCCCCAGCTGGCCCGCTTTGGCCCAAGGATTTCGTCGGGCCGAAAAACCCTGGCCGTTGGCCCCGAGGAAGCCCCGGCGAGGCACGATCAAGCCCCGGAAGTGACAGTGGAAACGCTACTAGCCCTGGCACGCACTAGCACGCCCGGTCCTAGCTCGATACTGGAAACACGGCTATTTTCAACACTGAACCGGTATTGATATCTGAGCACTAAATCACTATAATAGAGTAATTTCTGAAGAATCATGTGACGCTAAAAATACAACTTTGTCATCACATAAATAAATGCCTTTTTAAAATATATACAAATAGAATAAAGTTTTTAAATGTTTTACATTTTTAAAAAGTTTTTTTAAATGTTAATCATATTTAAAAAAATATTGCTGTTTTTACTGTATGTTTGATCAAATAAATGCAGCCTTGATGAGAAAAAAGACTTCTTTCATAAACAGTGTACAGTACATTGGCAAATAGTGTTATCCATATGCCTAACAGGCTTTTTCTTCCAGACATTTATACCTGTCATGACCAAAAGATCCATCAGAGCAGCTTGGGACTGTCTTTTTGGCACACACTCCCCCAACCCCTCCACCCTCCCTCCCTCCATCTGACAGATTTAACGTTTCATCTGCTCTGATGTGCAGCTTCAAGAACCCATAAATTCAGCTGCGTCAGGCCTGTAGCGCCCAAGGACTGAAAATATTGTCCCCGCTGCGGCTCTGAGCCCATTCATCTCACTCGATAGATACTGTTCATTTCTCGATCGGTGTGTGGGGTCTCATCTGAGCTGTAGAAACATCCTCTATGTGGTCTTTTCACCGTCTCTCTCTGTCTCTTCAGGCAAGTGTCTGACCTGGTGTTGATCGATCCGATCCCAGAGGATGTCTTTGAGGAGCAGAAGTGGCAGCAGTACTGGTGAGTCATCAGAGAGAGGGAAGCACAAACATGATTTGTCAAAGCCCAGCTCCATCCTAATGCTGAGAGCCAGAGGAAGATATTAAAGGTTAAGTGTTTTTTTTGCAGGTGTTAAAATACTTTTATTTTTAGTAAGCCATTCAGAAGTTGATTTCCCAGAAAATCATACAGATTGTTTCTGTATGTAACCTACTCTGGCCAGACGCAATGAAAACAATCTTTTTTTTTATTATTATTTTGGCAATTATTAAGTTTGGTTATGCTAGTAGAACAAATATTTTCAGCATAGAAATAATTCATTTTCAAAATTCATTTTCAAAATATTTGAGAATTTCTTAGTATTTGGTTTGCAATGAGCTGAAGGTTTAAAAATACGTTTTACTTGTATAAATAATAAGTATTTTATCCTAAAATGAATGATGTGATTTATTTTTTATTTTTTTACATTTTTAAATTGTAAATTGTCCCAATCATATTGAACTGATTGGTGATCCTAATTTTTTTTAAAGATTTGAACTAAATCATTGTAAAAGCAAATATTTATTCCGGTAATGTTTGCATTTACCACATCTTTTGTCAGAGCTAAAACAAGCCATTCTGTCAACACGTTAGTGCTGAGAAACTGAGCTGCTCAGTGCTCACAGACACTAATATACAGCCAATGTAAGCACTCATTAAATATTTAAACCACTCCAATTACCTGGGTATTTACAGCAAGTTGCAGTTTATGTCCATAGTTCAGCATGCTGAGTCTATTCAATTTCAGTGAAAGTCAGTAAGAAATAGTCACATTTCCTGGCCTCGTTTTAGCTACTATTGGAGTCATTTAGAAGTGACATGATCGCAGTTCCTCCGAGATCCCTTCTGTGCTTCTTTAAAAGCCCTTCCTTCCTTCACGGAGAATATCCCATTTCATAAACTTCTACCTCTATTATTTATCACCATTTTACGTCTCGAATGAGTTCAGCTAGATAAGAAATGAATATGCCCGGATTGACTCATTTGTACATGACTGTAGGTGAAATGGCGCCATTTATCTGGGAAATGTGCGCAATTACGCTTTGATTAATAGATGCTTGTTCCATTGAGTGCAAGACGCTGTACGTGCAATCCAATTACTTAGGACACACTGAAATAAATGTTGTGGATATAAACTGAGGGCTTCAGTTGATATCCGTATCACATGAGTTTTATTACTGATCTTGGTTTTAATTAAAGATCCTGAGGATGTATTAAACACTTCTGCTTGGGATTATGTCATAGCCGTGGAATATAAAATTAAGTCTGTGGGGAAATATTGTATTAGAATTTTTTTTTTTTTTTTAGAATAATATTGATCCTTGACATTGTTATATTGGTATCATTTCTGTGCTGTTTATTTATTTATTTTTTGTTCTTTGTGTGCTTTTGTCATTTTATACTTTTTTAAAAATATATATAGCTGTTATTTATTTTTATTTCAGTTTTACTAATTTTAATACATCAGCTTAGTTTAGTTGCTTGTTAAGGCAACATTTCTAATTTTTGTTACATTTTTTTGTTAATCTTTTATTTTATTTCAGCATTATTTCCTTTAAATCTACTAAAGCTATAGTAGATTACAGTATCAGATATATAGACAATTAAAAGATATGTTTTTTATTTTCCCTGTTATTTTTATTAAATTCTTATTATTTGCTTTCAGCGGTTTTCGGATTGGTTCCAATTCCAAATTATGATTTAAATTCCCGTACAAAACTTGCACAGATTGCTTCAGGATATTTGGACTAACACAACTTTCTAGGCCCATTTCCTGCTTACCGATTCATTTTATGTTGTTAAGTGTTTCCAAGCTGTCAAAAGCAGGCGTTACAATGAGAGGCTTTTACATGAGGTGTAGACTCAAACCAAGAATACTCTTTGTTTTGCTGACTGCCGTGGTTCTGTGTTCTTTTGAATGGATTTAATTGGGTCACAAGTCTGCGTAATTGCCGTCTCCTTCCTTTTAAGAAGCCTTGTGTGGCGACTAAGAGATAAACTGCCGGTGTCCAGTAAGGAGAGCGGACACACCTGAGGATGACAGCGGAGACGGTATCAGTGTCTTCCCCGTGCCAGCAGGATTTCCACATCAAAAGAGCGTCTCATTAACGCTGCCTCACTCTGAAATGAGTTCCGTTATATCCGACAAAATGAGTCACTCCCAATCGCTGGAGAACAAAACGGAGCAGCAGAGTGTCCTGGCTCTCATCCGGTCAGGGACTCAGAAGTTGTCAGATCATGAAAATCATTTGACACTTCAGAGGTGACTAGTCAAGTTGAATCTACCCATCCTGGTAAATCCAGCTTAAATCAGAAAATTGGGGTTTTCAACAGTTTAAGCGATCTGGGCTATCAGCTAGTAGACCATCTTGATCCAGCGACAAACAAACCAGCTTCTATTCCAAACACTGGTTTTAGCTGGGTTTTCTAGTCTTCTCGGATACGGTTGCTTGTGAACAGATGGTATTTTTTTTTTTTTTTTTTTTGCTGTGCTGACAAAAAGCAGCTGAATGCAGTTCCTGTGAGGTTTACATAGTACAGACTGCGTTTCTGCTTTTGAAGGAACAGAAGCAGCTGTCAGAAAAGCCCATGCTGGCATCTACACGTAAACATGTCAGAATTGTCAGGTTTCAAAGTGTCTCTCGAGAGGGATTTCCCCAAGATAAAGTCTTTTCTGTCTGTGCATATCAAATGGCTCAGTGACACTCATAAAAATCAGGAATCTATTTTATATGGCTGATTTAAAAAAAAAAAAAAAAAAAAATCTTTCTGCCTTCTTTGATCTATCTATATGTCTGTCTGTTTATCACCATGATGTTGAATTTTAAGAAATGGATATGCACATTTATTCCTTTATTTATTTCGACATCAGGCATATTTTGATGGCATGAAGACACGAATGAATGAAATGACTTTGAATATTAGACTATGTTCTAACAAAGACTGAGCTTTGGCACTATTTTGGCCACCATTAACTGTGGATATTTTATTGGCTGTACTTGTTGTTCACCTGTCAGGAAAAATAAAATAACAGTAAATTGAATGAATTGATTGACTATTTGTTTATAACTTAGAGTTTTGTGTTGACCAGAGCAAACATTGACTAATTTGATAGTTTATGCAAATTGGCAGCTGATTTCTAATAGGAGAGACGACAGTATGTGAGAAGGTGTGATTTGTCTTCTGGAGGCGTTGGACTGTAGTCGGAATGCCTACTAGCAACTAACGTAGCACAGCAACTTGCTGACCTCCTGAGATTTAACTGCCATTAGTGTGAAGGCATCTTTAGAGGGGATAAAGTGGTGCAAGACCCTGCAGGGCTGAGCTAGTCTCGCATAGCCAGACCTTCGGCGGTCCGTGAGTGTGACATCTGAGGCTGAGACTAGGGCTGAGCAGGCCCTACAGGAGATTGAGGAAGACTTCACAGTGAGATCCTCTAACAGACACCTCTGAAACACAAGAGTCAATGGGACAAATCAATCGAGCAGTGAATCAGCTTCTGTCATACATTTCTTCTGCAGTAGGTGAGAGATCTTCTGGAATTACATTGGCCTGGCTTCAGTAATGACAATTAACAGTAATTAGAGCTTCTAGTGTCAGTCATCTTCAGTATTGAAGTTAAGGCCACGGTCTTTCTTTCCCTGCTACTGTGCAGTCACAGTGTGTCATAGTGAGACATGACCGCCCCCTACTGACCGCTTTCAGAATGACCTCACAACCTCTGGAACTTTGTACATTTATACAGCTGTAGTTAACAGTAAGACTTATCTATAGCTGTTATCTAGCTACTTTAGCAAGTTTTCTGAAACCGTATAAAAGGGAACATTATTTCAACTGAATGGTCATTTTTTGTCAAGGCTATTTAAAATGTTTAATACAAGAACTAATGATAAAACAAATTTATTTAAATAATTGTAATGCTTTTTAAAAAAATATTTATTTACCACATACTATTTAAAAAAAAAACATTTTAATTTATTTATTTTTTTTTATTTTTATTTTTTTTTATTTTATTTTTTATTTTTTGAGTGATAGAGCCAAATCAAGTGGATTTATTGAAATAGTTTGAACTTTCCTGAAATTAATTGAGCTTCTCATCTCTAATTAAGTAATTTTTAGTTTACATTAAAGATATTGTTCAACCAATATTACATTTTCAGGATAATTTTTGCTAATTATTTGGTGATGCTAGTGGCACAGAATTACATATCTCATCTTTAACATTTAGAGATATTCACTGTGTTCTGTTGAACTGCACTGCTTTTGCTATATAAAAATGTCAGTTTCATTCTAATTAAAATTCCAATGTAATATATGAACTAGATAATACAGCAGTAAGAAAGTTTGTATTAGACTAGAATGTATATCCATTTGAATCATGGTAAATAGTTAGTTGAATGATTTGTTTGTCATAACCTTGTCTCCTCTATATGTATAGCAGTCCATCTGGGCAGCTCTAGTGGTCGTACAGGACATAATTTGCCATGCAAATTCAGATGGACTCTTATCAAGAACAGAATGTGTGTGTGTCAAAGAGAGAGAAACATTCAGACAGACTCATGTGTTGGTTCTTTCAAAAGAAACAGACTCCATTCAGCCTGCACTAATCCAGATGGGAAGTCAAAGAGCAGAAAGTCCACGGCACCAAAGTCATTTCATCACTTTTTTATTCATTTAGATAGTTTTCTGTCATGCTTAAGGAGGGAGGAAGGAGAGAGAGAGAGAACGGAAGGGAAAATGACCAACATTGGTGAGGCGTTTTGCTTGACACGACTTCCTCACTCCGTCTGCCTGCCGTTATCTGTTTAATTCATCCTCCTATCTGGGCTGTCTTTACCCTCGCTAAATTTCCCTTTGACACGCATGCCTTCCTGCGCATAATCCAGACCTACCGGGCAGAATTAGCACCGGAGGAATTGATAGAATGAAGAAATGGAGAGAATAGGACAGGTGGAAATAAAATGTCAGAGCGAACGGACTGATTTGACTCCGAATCAAATTGTCAGGCTCGATACGGGCCATGTTTTGGGGGAAATGCTGACAGATGAAAAGGTGTCAGGGAAGAACGGTTTGAAGAAAAGGGGGTAAACTGACACGGGAAACAATATTTAAATAGATGAGCTCAAACTTTCAGTCTTAAACTTTCGATGCTAAACTTTTGATGGAGGGTCAAGCGTTAGGATGTGTATTTTTCTGGAGTATTTCAGCAGAAGTTTCCAACACAGTGGTTTTGGATCGTTTTTGTGGTTATTGGTCATTAGTGGAGCATCACTAACAAACTGTTTAAACAAACTCCTAAAGTATGTATTGAACAGCAGCACATAACTCCTATTACAGTGTTTTTCTAAAGAAACATTTAGGAGCCAAATCAATTTTAGTTAATTCATTTAATATGACCAAACAGAAATAAAATGGAGTGAGATAAGTTGGATGTGACTGAAATGTGACTCGTGGCTCTGTCTGGTTCTGAATGATTCACTTAGTGAGTCTGATTCAAACTGCAAACCCAGGAGCAAGTAGGTTTCATTTTTGTGCAGTATTGTTTTGAATACAGGGAGGTCACATGGCATTTACAAATTGTTAAAAATTACACATTTATTTCCATCATCAAAACCTTAAAACTGAATTATTTGCAATATATACTGATTAAACCACAAGTTTAATTTATGTATAATTTAAATTTATATATGATATTTATTATTTATAATTGTTGTTTTTCTTATTGATTTATTTTTATTATTTAGATATTTACTAGTAGTAAATGCTAGCAAATATCTAAATAATACACGCGCACACACACACACACACACACACACATTCCCGCAATGCATTTATTTATTTTAATTTTTTATTTTTTGGGAGAAGGGGGTGTTGTAAAAAAAAAAAAAGAAAAAAGAAAAAGTCCATAGTCTGTTTTAATATATTAAAAATAACGAATTATGATGAATTGCTGAAATAACTACTTTTGTACATTTTAACCCACCCTATAAAAATTCTAAAAAAAAATCTTGCTGTAAGTAAATTCAAATAATTAATTGTTTAACAAATT
>NC_068411.1:27801107-27896107 GCF_023724105.1 Carassius gibelio
GTTTCTGAGCCTGATTCTTTGGAACTAGTAATATATGCCCTTTTCCTTTAACCAGGCTGGAGTTTCCAGATGGGCTCAGCCTACCAGTTTCACAGCTGGAGAGTGTTTGTGCTGGTGTGTGCCTTCCCATCTGTCGCCGCTATCGCTGCGCTGACCACCATGCCAGAGAGCCCACGCTTCTACCTGGAGGTTATTGACGTCCCATATCCCGGCTTCGACCTGTTTTTAGGTTCATGCTGGAGGTAGAAGTGCAGAATACACTCCTAAATGAAAGATGACTTTGCTCCGATGTGTGTGTTTTAACAGAACGGAAAACATGACGAAGCTTGGATGATTCTGAAGCAGGTCCATGACACCAACATGAGGGCCAAGGGCTATCCAGAGAGGGTTTTCTCTGTGAGTACTGCTAGATTCGCCATCAGAAAGACAATAACAAGTGAATTGTGGAAATATTCATTCCTCAGTATGAATTAGAAATGAATTATGCAGCCAAGCTAATGAGTTTACATTTATCTGGCTGAAATTGAGTTGAATTGGTCTTCATGCACATTTAATGAAAAATATTTTTTTATTTTGGGAACTTAAACAACATTTTGTAAGTATTATGGACCCTTTTAAAGTCTGCAACGGGTAGCATTGTAAATCTTAATCTTGTTAATTAGGCACGGCTCACCTCTCTTTGCCAAGAACTGTAGTTAATATTCCTACCACAAAACTGAGAATATCAGTGAAGTATGGAGGCACGTTTTGAAGCATGCTGTGAAATCCTCAGGTCACCACTATTAAGACGGTGAAACAGATGGATGAGCTGGTTGACATGGGTGGAGAGGCCACAGCCTGGCATCAGCGCTGGAGGATCAAGCTGACCAACCTCTTCCATCAGGTAGAGTATGATAACACCGCAAAAATCACTCAAACAAATGACATTTGAATTTCACATGATCTACAGAAGACATATTGTATTCTTCTACACATTTAGTTTTATATCAGTCAAAGTTTCTTGCATCAAAAAGTCGTCATTTCATTGAACACTACTGCTCAAAAGTTTGGGGTCAGTAAGTAGTTTTTCCACTTTTATTCAGCAAGCATGCATTACATTTATAAAAAGTGACAGAAAAGAATTTATAATGTTACAAAATATTTATATTTAAATACGGTTTGAAAATTCTATGCACCAAAGAATCCTGAAAAAACAAAAACAAAAAACAAACACATCTTAAATATTAAGCAGAACCTGGCCTAAAACTATTAAAAACTATTTTGTTGACCTAAAAACAAAATAAAGAATAATTGATAATAAAATATTAGATGAAGATCTAAGTGGTAGCTCTTCTTGGTAACTAACTAAAAATATTTTATGTTGAAGCTCTAAAATTACTAACTGGAAATAAATAAAAGTTAAAACTGAACTAAAACTGAAATACTATTTAAAAAGAACAAAAAGTAATAAATATTACAAAAGAGCAAAACTAACTCAAATTAAAATAAAAAACTAAAAAAAAAAAATGTAAATTTATAATAATAAAAATGAAATAACACAAAGCAGCACAACTGTTTTCAACATTTATAATAATACAAAATATTGGTTACACTTTATTTTAAGGCGTCTTTGTTACAGCATAATTATGCTTTTTTTATAACTACATGTACTTACTATATGGTTAGGATTATTGGTTTGGGGTTACTTGCATGTCATTATGCATGATTTATTGTTATTATAATAGTAAATACATGCAACATGTAACAAGGACACGTTAAAATAAAGTGTTACTGAAATATACCTTAAGATACAAATCAGCATATTAGAATGATCAAGTGACACATGTGACAGGATTACTGTATTTTTGACTTCCTTCAAAAACATTAAAAAAAAATCTTGTTAAATCTTGTTATTTTATATACAGTGTGTAAATGGTTGTTATTATAATTGGCTAACCTCTTTGCATGAAGTAAATCATAATGCCCTCAACAATTTGCTGAGTACCGAGTGAGTGGGTGGTCATATCTTAACATTCTTACGTTTTTAGTGGCGATTCTGATTGACACATATTTGCAGCTTAGTTTCCATAAATTACAAAGACCAAAGTCTATATAGTACATTGGACTCAAATAAAATCCTGCTTTATTTTCCAGGTGTGGAGCAACTTCCTGACAATATTTAACCCAGAGTACCGGAGGATCACTTACATGATGATGGCCGTGTGGTTTTCCATGTCCTTCAGGTAAACTACCCTGAAGCACATGCATTTTCCAACCCATCCTATAAATGCATCTCTGCATCGTTTCATGTCTGGTTGCTCTCTGTTTCCAGCTACTATGGGCTGACTGTTTGGTTCCCTGACATGATCAAATACCTGCAGAAACAAGAGTACTCCTCTCGCACAAAGGTCTTCATCAAAGAGAAGGTAGAGCATGTGACCTTTAACTTCACCCTGGAGAACCAGATCCACCGGAATGGAGAGTACTTCAACAACAAGTAAGCGCTGCTCACAGGCAGTATGCCAGACATATTTCTGTAAATAGGCCTGACCTTTCTATGAAAGGTGAATTGTGTTGGGACATTTGCTTGTTTTTTTTTTTAAAGGTATATTCCAGATTAAATGCAATTTAAGTGTGGGAGAATGGCACAACAACCTTATCCTTTGAACACACCTTTGTTTTTCTTTCATTTATGGCATACAAATAGTTTGAGCCAAAATCTAAGGCAACATCATATGCAGTATTTATTAATATTTTAAATGAGCTTTAAATTCTCTCTCTCTCTCTCTCTCTCTCTCTACATATATATATATATATATATATATATATATATATATATATATATATATATATATATATTAGGGGTGTAACGATACGCGTATTCGTATTGAACCGTTCGGTACGACGCTTTCGGTTCGGTACGCGGTACGCATTATGTATACCGAACGGTTCGTTGGAGTAATTAATTATATTTGAAAAAAAAAAAAAAAGAGAGAGAAAGAAATATAATGATATGCGTTCAACAAGGTAGCCCAATAACCCAAACAACGTAACAGGCAACGCCCCTGACACCCCCGAAGAAGAAAAAAACACCAACTTATATGTTTATGTTAGGCTACTCAGCAGGCGCTCGCTCACTCAGTACGCGCTGAAGGCTCGTTGCAAAATAGCCAATGCGTTTAACAGACTAGAAATGAGAAGATCCTCCAATAACCAACAGGTCTGGTGTTTGGGTGCACTTTGGATTCCCTTTAAGCTATAATGGTGATGGCAAGAGAGTGGTGGATAAAAAAACAACGGTATGTCGCATCTGCAACATGACAGGGTACACCAGCGGGATTACAAAAAAAAAAAAAAAAAAAACCAGCGGGAATATCTGGGATATATGCGTCAGTACTATCTGGGAAAAGACGAAAAAAAGGAGAAACATGCACGCAGCAAACTATCCCTGCAGCATTTAGACACTATAGCTTACAGGGAATCCAACCCAAACACCAGACCTGTTGGTTATTTTAGGATCTTATATTTCTGGTCTGTTAAATGCATTAGACATTTTGCAACGAGCCTTCAGCGCGTGCTGAGTGAGCGAGCGCCTTAGGGGCCGTTCACATATCGTGCCTAAAAACGCATGGAAAACGCTAAGCGCATCTTTCTCCTCCTTTCCAAAGCGCTCGGGCAGAAGCGCTCATGAGGCGTCTGTCTTTGCTAAGCAACAATGACGTGCTCTCTCCATGAGACGCGGAAATTTCAGCGAAGGATAAATGGATTTGCAGCTCTAAAAATCGCTTGCAGTAGCTCTGCTACTGAATTTATTTCAAAATTGCAATCCATATACAACTATGATCAGCTGTTCCTTCATCTTGGCTGAGCTCTCAACGTTGTTACGGGAAAGGATGAAGCTGATTGGTTGGTTCTTGTCACATGACCCGCGGTGCGCTTGCGGCATTCTGAAAAGTTGAGATGTTTTTACATTTTGCTGTATCTAAAACGTATCGAACCGAACCGAACCGAACCGTGACATCAGTGTATCGTATCGAACCGAACCGTGAATTTTGTGAACCGTTACACCCCTAATATATATATATATATATATATATATATATATATATATATATATATATATATATATATATATTAGGGGTGTAACGCAATTTTGAAATAAATTCAGTAGCAGAGCTACTGCAAGCGATTTTTAGAGCTGCAAATCCATTTATCCTTCGCTGAAATTTCCGCGTCTCATGGAGAGAGCACGTCATTGTTGCTTAGCAAAGACAGACGCCTCATGAGCGCTTCTGCCCGAGCGCTTTGGAAAGGAGGAGAAAGACGCGCTTAGCGTTTTCCATGCGTTTTTAGCAAGGGGCAAGGAACTCGACCGGAAGTTGAAGTCGGGTGGGGGCTGCCATCTTTTAGCAGAACTTCACTTGCGTTAGCATTCCCATTGACTCCCATTCATTTTGGCGTCACTTTGACAGCGAATAACTTTACATCTGAGGCGTTTAAAGACTCTGTTTGTCCATTATTTATTTCTAAAGATACACGACAATGTATAAAGGGCTCCATTACCTTCTATGTTACATTATGGCCCCGTATAAACAGTTTTTGTAAAAAATAGGCTAACGATTGCGTCATAACCACTCGGCTCTCTGTCGCATTACCGTACAGACAGGAGGAGAAGCTCGCAGGCAATTAACTTAATATGGCGTACTGGCGTTATATTTTAAAACACTATACAAAATAATTAATCAGAATACTTACTCCTGCTCACTCACGACAAAGAACTCCCCGCTCAAGCTCGCCGTCTCTGCAAGATTAACGATGGCAGTTTGCACGCACAGCTACTAGGAGATTTACATCTGCCAGACAGGTTGCTGATGTCGTCAAGCTTCGTTTGAGTCTGCGCGTCAGAAACGGAAGTGCTAAAAAACGCTAAAACTGGGCTTCATTTGTCTCAATTGAGTTCCAATGGGGTCGCTGTGTCCATTTCTTTTACTGTCTATGGTTTTTAGGCACGATATGTGAACGGCCCCTAAGGCGCTCGCTCACTCAGCACGCGCTGAAGGCTCGTTGCAAAATGTCTAATGCATTTAACAGACCAGAAATATAAGATCCTAAAATAACCAACAGGTCTGGTGTTTGGGTTGGATTCCCTGTAAGCTATAGTGTCTAAATGCTGCAGGGATAGTTTGCTGCGTGCATGTTTCTCCTTTTTTTCGTCTTTTCCCAGATAGTACTGACGCATATATCCCAGATATTCCCGCTGGTTTTTTTTTTTTTTTTTTTTGTAATCCCGCTGGTGTACCCTGTCATGTTGCAGATGCGACATACCGTTGTTTTTTTATCCACCACTCTCTTGCCATCACCATTATAGCTTAAAGGGAATCCAAAGTGCACCCAAACACCAGACCTGTTGGTTATTGGAGGATCTTCTCATTTCTAGTCTGTTAAACGCATTGGCTATTTTGCAACGAGCCTTCAGCGCGTACTGAGTGAGCGAGCGCCTGCTGAGTAGCCTAACATAAACATATAAGATGGTGTTTTTTTCTTCTTCGGGAGTGTCAGGGGCGTTGCCTGTTACGTTGTTTGGGTTATTGGGCTACCTTGTTGAACGCATATCATTATATTTCTTTCTCTCTCTTTTTTTTTTTTTTTCAAATATAATTAATTACTCCAACGAACCGTTCGGTATACATAATGCGTACCGCGTACCGAACCGAAAGCGTCGTACCGAACGGTTCAATACGAATACGCGTATCGTTACACCCCTAATATATATATATTATATTATATATATATACACACACACACACACACACACACACACACACACACACACACACACACACACACACACACATATATATATATATATATATATATATATATATATATATATATATATAAATTTACTTTGAAGTTATAGTAATTGTATGTTTTTGTGATTTTTATTTCAAATACTATTAAATATTTGTATATACAGTACTGTGGCTTAGGGTTTATTTATTTATTTTAGTTTGAGTAATTTTAGTACTTCAAACTTAAACTTTAAATTGAGGTTTTTCATCTAATATTTATATTTCAGCTTTATTTCACTTAACAAAAATGATTTTTATTAGTTTTAGATTTTGTTACATTAACAACCTTGCTCATACAGTTTGTATATATTTTTTTTAGAAAGACAAGATTTTCAATCCCAGTGTGTGTTGCTAAAAATCATGCGAATACAGACGAGTTGAGAGAAATGCATGTCACATAGGTGGCTGCCTGTAGACTGTAAGGCAGCTCTGTAGAGTTTGTAACAGAGCAACTGTCCCTCAGAAGCTTTCCTGTGAAGCCTGTGATACTCTGATCACCCTCCAGCCGCTCTTTGAAACCATTAATCAGTCAGTGTCCTCCAGTTTTATTCAAATAATGTGTCCCAATTATGAGCAGCTGTTCCACTTTAAATAGATCAAATCTTTCCCACAAATCTAGTTTATGTTCAGCTAATCAGGAATGTGGTTAAATATATAAGCTAATCTCTTATCATCTAACGATTTTAGTTTATAGTTACAATGCAGATTTAATTTCATGACCTTCAATAAAGTCTAAATACAGATTTGTCTCAACATGCACACCAAATCCAATAGGAATGATAAAAAAATCACAGAGACCAGATGGAGACTTTCCAGGTTATCCATTAGTATTTGGGCCACTTTGTAGAAGCTAAAGGAATTCTGAATGCCTCTCAGGCAGCAATACTAATTTTCTTAATGAAACTTTTCTTTTTGTCATTAAAGGTTCTTGAATCTGAAGATGAAGTCTATGGTATTTGAAGACTCCCTGTTTGAGGAATGCTACTTTGAGGATATCACGTCAAGCAACACCTTCTTCAGAAACTGCACCTTCATCGCCACCCTCTTTTACAACACAGGTGAGAGAACCACAGGTTTCACCCTTCTGGGTATAAAACATATATAGTATTGGCATTCAACAGCATTCAGACAAAAAAAACACTTGAATTCCAGCCATAGTCATTTTGAAGATTTGATCCCTTATAAGAAGACACTCATATGACATGTTTTCCTTCGGTTAAAATGGCTTCTGTTTTTAGAGCTACTGAATGCATTGAAAATGATTCAGGTATCCTAGCAACACCAGCTCAGATTCTTCCTCCGCCTGTCTGTGAAGGAATGACAATCTGCTTTTCCTGATTCAGTCGTGCTGGGCGTTTTTAATCGTTTCCCTGAGCAGTTCCCTGAGCAAATAAATGATGAGGCTAAAAAAGACTAGGCTCTGTTCCAAAACCTAGTACACTGTCTACCTAGACAACATTGTAATGTTTACATGAATGCATTTGGAGATGCTTTTATCCAAAGCATTAGATAGTCATAATTTACTCATCCTCAAGTCATCACAAACCTGCATGCATTTCTTTCATCTGTAAAACACAAAATAAGATATTAGTAACCAATCCTTTTCACATTGCATTGATTTCCATCTTGTTTTTTTTGTTTTGTCCACACTATAGAAGTCAACCGGACCCAAAACCACTCGGTTACCAACATTCTTCAATATATCTTCTTCTGTGTTCCTGAATTTTTTTTGGGTGTATGGCTGCATGCATGCATCCCCTGACATGCACTATAGGCATACAAAATGCTTTTTTTCAAAAGGTTTAGTGAATAAATTAATCCAAGTTGGCAATGACTCTAATATCCATATCCTGTGTGAATGACCATTTGAAGACAGTAGACAGCTTACAAGCTTTTAGTATTGAGGCAAATGTCCAAAATTCTTGAAGTCGCTCAGTGCATTAGAACTCATTGCATAAAGATGTCTATTAATTCTAGGGTGACCATAGGTCCTCTTTTTCCCAGACAAGTCTTGGCTAGGATTTCTAAGTTGTCTAAGTTGCCTTTACTTTGTGCTATTGTTTTCATACTTGCTGAAGGTAAGTAGTTTGACCAATGGCATGCAGGCATTGTACATAATCAACCAATCGTAGGATGCAATAAGGTGGGATCTACAGAGCTTGTCAATAGGAGAACAAAGCCAAAGCTTGGCAATTTAGAAATCCCGGGAAGGACATGTCCAGAATAAAAAGAATGTGTGGTCACCCTATTGATTCTTACAGCAGTTTGACCTTAAAACGCCTGCATATTTAAATTGGTGTAATGGAAGAATCGCTGCTGCAGTGGTTAACAAGAGCCCTCATCTGTTTCTAGACTTGTTCAAGTACCGGCTGATCAACAGCAAACTCATCAACAGCACTTTTCTGCATAACAAAGAGGGCTGTATGCTGGATTTCAGCGATGAGAACAACGCATACATGATCTATTTCGTCAGCTTCCTCGGCACACTTGCTGTCCTTCCTGGGAACATCGTGTCTGCCCTGCTCATGGACAAGATCGGACGTCTAAGAATGCTGGGTAAGAAAAACAAGTTGCATCAGTGCTAAATAATTTTTGGAGCTCAGAATAATATGATAATATAATAAACATTCGTTCTCGCTCTTATCATCTGGTGCAGCGGGCTCCAGTGTGATTTCCTGCGTCAGCTGCTTCTTCCTGTCATTTGGAAACAGTGAATCTGCTATGATCGCCTTGCTCTGTCTATTTGGGGGCATTAGCATTGCGTCGTGGAATGCCCTGGATGTGCTTACAGTGGAGCTGTACCCCTCAGACAAGAGGTGGGCCAAGCTCACAATTCTATCACAATTGTTCTCTTTTCTCTCTGCATGTGTATTTAACAGTGATCTCAATACAATTTTGGGCACTTACTCTACATTTTAAAACATATATTTGTAAAGCAAGATTCTCTTCTACTTCTCTTCTCCATTTCACACAGTGTGAACATTTTTTCACAGTGTGAAATGCTTAGAAAGATTAATAGATCAAATGTATGTCAGTAATTCTGTGCTGCATTGCCTCTGCAGTGCAGATCAAATAGATCATAATTTAGGGCATATATAAAAATTCTCAGTCGAAATGAATGATGTCTCAGCAGTTCTGACATAAAGTGCTATGCACTATTTCTAAGAAAATATGTTGACAGTGCCTGCTTAACAAAATGGGCTCTTTAGCACCCCTAAGAGTTGAAGCACTGAAGAACTGATTTCAGAAACGATTCGGAGACATTTACAATATTATAAAAGATCCCAAATAACTTTCTATTTAGTAGAGTCCTGAAAAAATGGTTCCACAAAAATATGAAGCAGGACAACTGTTTTCAACATTCATAATTATACCAAATGTTTCTTCAGCATATTACCCTTTTTTTGTTGTGTGCAGTCAGTGATGCCATAGAACATTCGAACCATTTGAGTTCCACAAAGATCTTTCTAGTGAACAGTTCTTATAAGAATCATGTGTTTCTTAGACTAAAGAACCTTTTTTCCTGCTATAAACAAGCTTTTCTGCAATGAAAAGTTTCCATGGTTGTTAAAGCTTCTTTGTGGAACCTTCAGTGACCAATAAAGAACCTTTAATTTTTTAAAAGTGTAGAATGAGGATCATGTGACACTGAAGACTGGAGTCATGATGGGGAAAAGTTATCTTTGCATCACAGGAATAAATTACATTTGAAAATATATTCAAAACAGTAAAAACAGTTATTTTAAATTGTAATGATCTTTCACAATATTACAGTTTTAAGAGCAAAAAAAGGAGCCTTGGTGAGCATAAGAGACATCTTTGAAAAAGAAGGATGAATTTCTTTTCAGACAGATCCAATTTATGAAATTTTACATATTTTTCTTTTTTTCCACAGAACTACAGCCTTTGGCTTTCTGAACGCCCTCTGTAAGTTAGCTGCAGTTCTGGGCATCAGCATCTTCCAGTCGTTCGTGGGCATCACTAAAGCGGTGCCCATCCTCTTCGCATCAGGGGCTCTGGCAGTGGGAAGCTTCTTGGCTCTCAAGCTCCCTGAGACTCGTGGTCAGGTGCTTCAATAGTGCAGCGTTCCAGCGTACAGGTGGCGGCGTTTGAGTTTGACCCTATCCGTGAGTGAGCAAAGCTGGAAGCAGCCGGCACAAATCTACCATTTACAGATCTCTTCATTCCTTTAATATGTGCAATCGTATTATTATTTCATTCAATTTTATTTGACTTCATTCTGATCTACATGTATAGATATGTTCCCTGCTGATGTCTCACTGTCTTACAGAAATATTGGAAAACCTGTGCGAATGTGTTTGTGTGTGTAGAAAAACTGCCATGTTAAACACATTCCAGCTTTGCGTTATGGACTGAATGTGAAATTTAACATGTTCATTTTGACTTTCCCTTTAACCTTCATCCGAGCCATCACGTGATAATTTGAAAAGCATCACTGAGGACCCGTGAAATCAGTAGGTAGATATATTTGAATGGACAGTGTTGGTCTAGTGGTGCTGGTGATGGTTAATGTTGTTGCTTTACTCTAGTCTGTTGTGTCCCAAAAATGTAAAAAGTGTGGGATGCCGCAATTGCCTGCAACATCGGCTCAAGCACTCCTCACTTTTAAAATGTTTTAATGCATTAACACTGACGTCAAATTACTATATTATAGACAGTGGTTCACTCATTTCTGGTTTTTGGAATTCAAATTTGGTTGATCTTTCAAAATGTCTGATTATTGACGGTGTTGTGCATGCAATGAAGCGTGTCGATTCATAAGAATATGCTTGAAGATAGTGAACATAACTGATGAAAGTGATCTGTATTACGCTTCTCTGCCTTTGATAATTTGGACATTATGTAAAATATGAGAAAAGTGACATGATGGGTTGTATATCATTATGTATGCTACTATCATTCTTTGTCCTAGAGTTTGTGTTCCTATTGAGATCCAATTGCGTCGCTTTTGAATGTGACAAATGTTACATTCGCCCCGTTTTCATATAAAAAAATCCATTGAACACATAAGAAAAAAAACGAAAGGAAAAAATGAACAAATGAAGCACAATGCGATTTGATTAAACTGTCCAAAACAATATCTTTATTTTAATGATTATGTAAATTATGTATTGAATATAAATATATACAAATTTGCTGTAATTCAAGTCTGTCTGTTTGAACACTTAAACTATTATTAAATATATAAACATATATATAAGAAAAGATATTTACATGTTCAAATGTTAAACTAGAATCAACATATGTCTTAGATAGATTCCATTTGATGTATGTATATACAGTTTTTATGTTCATTAAGGGATTTCATTTTTTATCAAAGAAAATATATAAAAAATGACTGAACAAGTCAATACACTGATTTGCAGCACACACAGTAACCCTCCTTCATGTTTTCTCTTGTGTTCTTGTAAAGAAACAGAGGTATCCGTCTGTGTGTGGGTGTGTGTAAGTATGGAAGTACAGTATGTGTGCTTGCATGTGAAATGTTGAGTGTTCTCTGAATATTTGTATTTATTTATATAACTGTTTATGAGAGTTTGATTTTATAGTATTTTTTACTTTGAGTATCTGTAGAAACAGATGTAGTGCCACATGCAGGGGGAAGTTTTTGCTGTATCATTGTTGACCTGATGTGCAATTCTTTGGTGACATGGTAGCAGTAACTGGATCTAGCATAAAAAAAGGATTTTAAAAATAAAGCAACATTTGATAGGAAGCAAAAACCTAGGATATCCCATTAGGACAAACAACGTGTCCAATTCTGCTACATATTACCAAGCACAATTAATACTAATTCCATAGAGAATAATGGAAAACTGGTTAAATAATCAGATAATGACAAAGAAAAAAAGTAATTCAGCGAAGACAAAACTCTCTCTGGCTGGAAGCTATATTTCAGCCCTGTTGCTCGTAAACACAGCCATTGCTTACACAAAGTCCATTTTTGGTGTCATTCTCAATGTTCTTTACTGCCATTTTGTAGGATAGCAGCCATATTATGTGCTCAGAGTAGACACACAATACAACCAACAAGTTTTAGACTTAAAAATACTTCAACCAAAGTGGTTACCGAACACAAACTATTCATTTTAGACACAGATGTAATTTTCAAGCCCTTCAAATGTTACAACCTATTTCAATTGGAGAAAGCGGCATTGCGCATTGCCACATAGTTATAAAATTCTAGAAACTGCCATGCCTGCCGTGACCCTTGGTCACCGGTAGTGTCACAGATGTTTATGTGCGCGCATCTTTAATTGCCAAATATTTTCTACTTCCTCGGTTTGTACTGGCAGATCTCACACAGGGCACAGACAAAAACGTTATTTGTAATGCATCGATGTTCTAGAAGGATGTGGTAAAACAATATGAATAACAATGTTTTGAAGCTATAGACATACAGTATCTCTCAATCAGGTGTTTTACTGAGATGGGATGCACTTTGTCTTACAAACATTTAAATCGAGCTGAAAGCTGGTTACAGTTTAGGGAAGGCTTGAAAACGATAAATATTAAAGATTTGGTTGGGCAGTCAACTAGATAATTGTTTGGACGAACAAACCAATCATCTTGAACTTCTTTGATGTCACTTTTGAAAACGTTTCTGCAGTTTGTAACCCTTTACATCTCTAACGTGTAGCTGTTGTTCCCTTCATTGAATCACGATGAGTATGTCACAATTGCTGTTGTATGCTGTGAATTACAGTAACTAATCTCAGTGAAGCTATGACTTATCTGTGTACATGCAGTCCTTGATTTGGTCCTCATTTAAGATCGTGTATTACTGGCTGTAAGACTTTTGGGTTTTGTTACAGGGTCTTTTGTATTTCTAAACGTGTTCACTTAGCAACAATCAATCTTGTGTGCAAAGAGAAATTAAAGCAATAAGTGGTAAACATGTTCGCTTTGCCCCCAAAACTATTGGGCATGAAAGCACACTAAAATATCTGCTGGCCATATTCGATGAAACAGCAGCTGAAAGAAAACAACAGGCCAACATCCGTGTACTCTACAAATATACCAGAGGTCTTCTGATGCTTTTGTCAGTTTCAGTGTTTTGCCATAATTTCAATGTTACAGAGAGTTTATCACCTTATCATTGTACTGTGCTGTAAAGATAGTAGATGTTTGTATGTAAATGAATAAATATGTGGAATAATAAAAAAAAATGTTGAACAAAATGTTGAGAGTATACTGTATGTTGTTCATTTTGTGATTTTTTTTTTTTTTTTTTTTTTTTTGTACATGAGAATTAAAATGTTGACATTATCGCTGAATACAGAGAGTATTCCATCCTTGTCAAAATGGTTCTGTGTTACAGTTTGTGAGATTTACTTTGTGTTTTTTGACTCTATTCTGGGGATCGGACTGCGCTTGTGCATTTCAAACTGTCCCTAAATGGATTTAAAACATACGTACAAATAATAAACAAATGGTATAATGCTTTAATAGATTATTGCAGTTCTTCATGAATGCACCACTCAGACAAACTTACACTCATGAAAATTCTGTCATTGATTAATCACCATCATGGTTCCATGTTCTTCTTTTGGGAAACACAAACATGAATGTTTTGCTTAAGGTCCAGGGCCTGGTTTTCATGCAAATAGAAAAAGCTTACTTGATGGTTGGATCAAAAAATAAAAATTGTAGTAAAAGTAGCTATATTCCAAAAAAATTCATATGTAATTAAAAAAAATTTGGTTTATCAGACAAATAAGATATTAAATATTTGTTTGTACTTACTAGACGACTTCTGATATGTAAATCTAGAATAAATGTACAAAATATGAAATAAATAACAGTAGTAGTCAACTTACAGTAACATAGCCAACAGTATGTTATGGAATCAGTGTATAAACATATAGAATTAAAATGGTTAGCATAGGCCTACTGTATATATACTTTATGCAGCTGATATAGACTAAGGCAAATCTGATTTCAGTTTGTGACAGTTTACATGGTGCCATATTAAAAATATATATTAACTGGAACAGGATTGAAAGATCTATCTCTTGATTATAGACTTACAATAGTATGTTACAGAATGCTTAAGCGTCAAGTTCTTAAGCCCTTAAGAAAGCAAATTGTGCTTGGGGTGTCAAACAGCAACAATTAAACTTTTATAAAGGCTTTAGCTACTTCTGATAGCCTAAATCTACAATATAATGAGAAATTATGAAATAACAGTATTTACGAATTATTACGGAATAGCACGTACCGTGTGAAATCACTATATATGTAGTATTAAAACTGTTTAGTATCATTTTAACTTATTCAGCTGCTATGGTTGCCTCTTCAGGTGATTTCGAATTCTGTTCGAGAACGTTTATTTGGCGCCAAATTAAAATGCGCGCGCGTAGTTGAATTTTGAGGTGTTGCGTCTGCAAGCTAGGTTGTTTACGTAATGTAGAGGCATCCTCGGTATCTAACGCAACTCTCCATCCAGCCGTCAGGCGGCGCTAATGTCATTTCAGCCATCCGCTTTCTAAACAAGTGAAGGAGGATCTGCACGAATCGCTTCCTGTGTGTGATACAAACACAACACTGCGGAGAAAGTGTCTGAAAGGTGAGAGAAATTATTTCGATTTTTTATCATGCTTTAAAAGATGAAAACTAACAAGTTAGTTAAAAATATAAAGCAGGAATAGACTTGACTAGAGTAAAGATCTCTTTATTTTAGTTACTTACATGTCTCGACACAAATGTCTCACTGATCTTTGATGTTTTCCTGCAGCTGGTCTCACTTGCGCCTGATGCTGTCCAGTGCTCTCCGCTGTCTGCGTCCCTCCACCTGCACCCTTGCCTTAACCAGACAGCTGACCCATCACCGGCCCCACATGGGTCCTGTGGAGACCACAATACGGACCAAACTGGCCCAGGCCCTCAAACCTGAGCACCTGGAGGTCATGAACGAGAGTCACATGCACGCCGTACCAGCTGGTTCAGAGTCCCACTTCAGAGTTCTGGTGGTGAGTCCTCAGTTTGAGGGTCTTTCGCTCTTGCAGCGTCACCGGCTTGTAAACGAGACCCTGCGGGAGGAACTCAGTAGCTGCGTTCATGCCCTCGCCATCCAGGCTAAGACACCCCAGCAGTGGAGCAGTAACCCCATCCTGGCCAAAAGCCCCCCATGCATGGGAGGATCCAAGCATGATAACACCATGGCTGAGAAACTGAAGGCGGGTCAAGACTAACTGACCAAAACCTAGTATTGATTGGTATTTAAAAATATAATAATCAGCTATGAAGTTTTATCCGTTATTGTTATTTTTTTTTGGCACATTTGCTTCATGCCTATGTCTCATCTGGAGCTGACCGGGACTAATGCATAATATTTAATTGACTTCATACAAACATTATTGTTATTATGCAGTTTGTTCTTATTGGCTTGAACTATTTAAGTCTGGTTAAGTACAATAATAAAATGTGATTTATGCTTCATTTACATCTCAAGGAAGTGCTTCTCGTTTTATCACAGTAATAAAGTATTTAAAAAAATACTAAGTATTTATTCTCTTATTTTTTATTTAAAAATGTATGAAAACTTTTAGGAAATAATGTATAGCACAGCCTTGCGTTTCAAAAAATATTTATGCTGATTTAAAAAAAAAGGCCTAATATTTCCTAATTTGATGATAATGATTTCAAAATCTTGCTTGTAGAGACCATTTAGAAAGAGAAGATGAGCAGTGCTGCTATGGACAGTCATTATCAAAAAATTTGACCACTGGCCAATCAGAATTCGGTGTTCTAGAGAGGCAAATTTATCCTTCTGGCTTTTAAAACAGGATTGTATTATTATTTTACATTTCTAGTATCTGTACTGTATCTGGCAGAAATGGTACCACCAGAGGGCAGCGGATCATCAGAGTGCAGCTGTGTCTATATAACATGATATCTGTGAAGTGTTGCCTCTTCCACTTGAAAATCACTTCTGGTTATATTATTGAATATAAGCATAGCTTCATTTGTGGCAAAACAATGTCTGACACCTCCAGAATTAGATCTGACATCAATGTAAACGGATCCTCAATATTAAACACATCTGAAAAAAGTTGTTTAGCAAAGCAATGTTAAAATGCTGCATTAAAGCAAATGTAATATGTAGGTTCACAATCCTTTCTTAATGTAGAGGTAAAGAAGATATGGTAGGTAGGTGATATGCAAAAAAAAAACTAACAAAAATAAAACAGATCTGCCTATGAAAAGAAAAAACAATTAGATATCTAATGTCAGTCTGCTGTATTTGACTCTGGACCACAAAACCATTCATTAGGGTAAATTATTTGAAATTGAGATTTATACATCATCTGAAAGCTGGTAAATTTAACTTTCCATTGATGTTTGGTTAGGAGCAATATTTGGCTGAGATACAACTATTTGAAAATCTGGAATCTGAGGGTGCAAAAAAATATTGAGAAAATAGCCCTTAAAGTTGTCCAAATGAAGTCCTTAGCAATGCATACTACTAATCAATATTTATTGTAGGAATTAGGAAATTTCACAGATATCTTCATGGAACATGATCCTTACTTAATATCCTAATGATTTTTGGCATGAAAGAGAAATTGATCATTTTGACCCATACTATGTATCGTACCTGTAATGTATCTGTGTGACTTAAGACTGGTTTTGTGCTCCAGGGTCACATATATTTTAAAATGGAAAATAATTCTGTGTAGCAAAGCTGAATTTTCTGCATCATTACTCCCATCACTAATCATGCAGCTTCATATTTTTGTAGAAACTGATCCATTTCAAAATTTCAGGATATTTGACACTTACTTAAAATTATGTACAATGTTACAAAAAATATCAATTTCAATGTACTTTAAATCAATTTAATGCATCCTTGCTGAAGAAAAAAAAACTCACTTACTAAACGTATTTGTAAGTGTTATTGTACAATTCACATGTCTGCCTGGGATAGGTAGATGGTTTGTCATCAGTGATGAGGGGTCTCTGCTGGAGAAGTGGACAGAACTGTGCTTCATCACTGAAGTATGGAGTCAATGGAAGGTAAAATAGGTTTCCCTCCCGAGTTCCTCCATGCAGAACTGATGACTCTGATCACAAAGCCAGTGAGGAATCAGAACAACTGGTGTTGGCGTTTGACTAGAAAAACAGCAACATGACCATTTTATGGCTCCGTCCATTAGAGAGAGCCCCGGGTGATCCCACACAGGTCAAACCAAAGTGTGTTTAATGTTCACCGTCTCAGGAGTGCACTGAGTGATTTGTGGGCTTGAGCTCCAGGTGCGGCGATGCCTGAGAGATACATGATTGTGATGCAAGCCAGAACAGGAAGGTCTGTAACACAGGTGGTGTTATATGGCAGAGCGGCCGAAGGCTGATGTATCCCGCACGGGGTCACAGGGGCTGCCAGAGTGGCATGGTTCAGTGGGAACCGGCCTGGTAGTGCGTCACAGTGAGGAGAGTGATGGTGCCAGGCCTGGCTGGGACCCTGGACGGTGCGTCTTTCCCGCCGGCACTTGATTTACAGGCTTGGGCTGGATCTGGGCTCCCTGACACAGCTGACCTCTCTAGGTTGAGGGTCAATAGGTTAGGGATGGGAGCACCAAATGGTCGTCTGGAAAAGCTCCTATAGGGACCGGCCGTCTCTATGGAATAGTCGTCTGTACCATTCCTCCGTCTGTGGCACTGTTTGTGTACTGTGGGGGGTGACACATTTACCATTTGCTGGGACACGTTCACATGTTATGTGACAAAAACTCACCGAGTCAGTGGTGCTCAAATAGATAATTCACCCAAAAATTAAAAATCAAACACTCCAACCCTGTATTATTTTTATTATGTAGTTGAAACAAAAAAGGACAATGAATATTTTTAAAAGTAGTCTATACTACTAATGTTTTATATTTGAAAAAATATTTATTACATTTAAAAAATTGTTTAATAATTCACTGTTCATTTTTTTTTCATTTATCGTAACTCTCAAATCCCTTTCACCTTCATATTCAGATAATAAATGTCTTTTTTAAACACATGACATTACAACAGAACGGAGAACAATAAACATTCATTCATGTGTGTTTTATGACCAGGCAAGTTACAATACAGTAAGTTTAAGTGTACTAAGGTTTGAGAAGTTGCCAAGGCTGCATTTATTTGTTAAAAAATGCAGTAAAATCAGTTATATTGTGACATATCATTGGAATTTAATTATTATCAGTGTTGAAAACAGGCGTTAATGTTTTTTTTTTTTTAGAATTCTATGATAAATAGAAAGTTCAAAAGAACAGCATTTATTTGAAATATAAATCTTTTGTAACATTATAAATGTACTTAGTCATGTATTAAATTGTAATGTATTAAAAAAAAAAACTTGAACACTATTGTATACAAACATAAGCATGAAGTACATTACTATATATGTTGAGTGCATTAATATGTGTTAATTTTATAATTTTTTGCGTGTCCTTTTTTAGACCTTAATTATTATCCACTTTACTGCATGGCAAAGAGCAGCTTGGACATTCTGCAAAACATCACATTTTTGGTTTTACAGAAAGTAATGCAGTTTTGGAATGGCATAAGGGTTTAGTTAATGATGACAGTTTTCATTTATGGGTGAACTATTCTTTTAAAATTAGTGCAGATTCAGATTCAGATTCAACTTTATTGTCATTGCACATGTGGGCACAAGGCAACGAAATACAGTCAGATGCACAGATGCTCTGTGTCTGATTTTTCCATCACAATCATGTGTATCTTTGTATTTCAAACAGGCCACTGTTAAATACATGAGCTCTAAGCAAAATTGCCATTGTTTATAGATTTCAAACAAAGAGTTGAAACAGTGCATTCAGAGAGGATATTCCCCCGGACTGATTGTTTATCCATTTTGGAGGCAAAGTAGACAATTAGATTTAAGGTGAGAGTAATAGCTCATTAAGTCTTTTTAATTTGGAGGATTTTTTTTTTTTCGTCTGCTCGGCAAACGAATGAGACTAGTGAAAGAGAGGAAAGACAAAGCTGAAATGGGGAGGACAATATCCTTGTGTGGGAGAATTAGTTACACTCAGTAGTCCGAGTATTCAAAGCAGAGAGGAGATCAGCAGGGATTAAGACAAAGTCTACACAGGTGGGTGATGGGGGTCACATGACAGGACATTACCTCGTTTGGGACATTAGCGAGTAAGACAGGATGATATTTGAGTGTTATTTAATGGCACAGCTCATAGTGAAACACGATCTGAAGCATACCATGCTAATAAAAACAACAAAAGACTTGTAAATCTTTCCTAAATGTAGTTAAAATACAATACCTCTTTTAAAGTTAACACAATCAATAGGAAGAGTTCATAAAAATGTGATTATGTTTGTAAAAATAGCAGTTGCATTCAAAATGCACTCAAATTTAGATCAAAACAACTTTACTGAAAAAAAAAAAAAGAAAATGGAAAAAACAACATAGTTTCATATGTGCTTCAATAATCGTTATGTTTACAAAAATCATTTTACACAGTGTAGAATTTTATATTTTTAAAAGTGTGAGTAGTGTTGATTCAGTCAATATAAATTCAATATAACTGGGTTGTTTGGGTTTGTTTGTTTCTATATCTACTTATCGAAAGTTAGCTTAATCTCTAAAAAAAAGTAACCCACCTCTGTAAATTTGAGGAAACATTCAAGTTCACATCACAAACTTTGCACTATTTGTTACAAATCAAAAGTGAAGGGTCAAAATTTGTTCAATTTACTTAACCTAATGAGAAAATTAACTGTAAAAAAAAATGTGATTTTACGAGAAAATACTATTTCAGTCTTTCTACTTAAGTACTTCATATTTACTTCAAAAGTGAAGTACTTAAAGTGTGTTACTTGCCATTTCTTTGAATTTCTTTACATTTTCAAGCCATTGTGAAGTGAAAATTGGTTCTACTCCAATTTCCAGCATAAAAGTAACTAAATAATGGTTGTTCATTAGTCAGAACTGTCCGTATTGTGCTGAGAGACATCTAATTGAACTCTGGGTCAAAGTAACACGGCCTAGTCGAATGGCCTTTAAATACCACAATTTTAATGAAATCTCGTTATACAAGCACACTTCATAAGAGCACAAAAGATCAACGATGACCCCTATTTGAATAAAGAGCACACAAACCATGACTGTCCAGGGTTGTGAGGAAAGAAAATGCAGCACGTTAGTGATGGTTTATAATTCCCCTCATTAACTTTGACCCTAAAGAGCCCGGGATAATGTTCTTCACCTGGAAATCTCCCACTCAGGGTCTATAGTAATTGTGTGGATGCAGTCAGTCCAGGACAGATGCAGAAGTCATCTGCTGAAAGCAGGCCAGAGAATGGAGGGTTAATCTGCAGCTGTCCAGATGCGTGGCCTGCTGAAAAGATTCACACAAAACATTATCTATTGTTGGCATGTCAGCGCCGTGTGATATATTCTATCCTACAGGCATGGACAAAACGGATCTGTGATTATACAAGAGCCTCGCTCCCTCTCCGTCCACGTCCGCTGAAGAAGTTCTGGACACCAGGCCATTTGACCTCTAGGTCTTCTGGTCTTTGTTCCAGATGCCCTCTGTTTTTCACCCTGCTCTGAACCCGAGGCTCCAGTGTTCCCTCTCAAAATAAAGAGACGGGGGCCCTGCGGTTTATTTTCATTAGTGCTTTAAAACGAGGCCTTTGAGAGCGTAAAAAGCCAAATGAAAGAAAGCCCTAATGTGGTGATTAGAGGTTAAATAAAACATTTGAGCAAACAAACCTTGAGTTTGGCCGAGGGTTTACTGCATTTCCTCTCAACCCTTTAAGTTTAACACTTTATCTTTTCCCCCGCGCATGCAGCTGATCTGATGTAGAGATTGTCAAAGTCTTCAATGGCTTTGTGGAGGTGAATTGCATCTCCTGTTTCTACATTAGTGTTGGTTTGGTAAGGAACAGGTCCACTATGGTTACAGCCCTGAGGTAGTTCACGCCAAACTGCAACCCCTGACCCTAAGCATTAAACTTTGGCACGTAAATCGAGCAGCCAGTTGCGGAGAAGTGTGCTTGTACCATTTTACCATAAAATCAAGTATACTTTCTGAAGGAGGTGTCTGAGCCATAAAAGAAAAGATCCAAAAAGAAAAAAAAAATCCTAGTGTGAAGAACTTTTTGTTATGGAAAGGTCCTTTTTCCAATATAAAGAAACTTTTGTGGAATGGAAAGGTTTTATGGATGTTAAAGTTTCTTTCTGGAACCATAGATGTCAGTAAGGAACTTATTTATATATATATACAGAGAGAGAGAGAGAGAGAGAGAGAGAGAGATAGAGGGAGAGATGTGTTGAGATCCTGAATGTTGTAGAGATTTGAGGGTGGGCTCTTTTGACAAGCACCTAGCAACAAACTAATTCATCTTAGCAACTACTCTGAATACTAGTCTATAGGATTAAAAACAAGGGTACCAAAAAGGGGGTTTCACAGCAATGCAGTATAAGAACCCTTTTGGTTCCATAAAGAACCTTTTAGTGAACAGTTCTTAAAAGAATATATTTTTTATTTCTTAATATGAAGAACATTTTAATAGACCATTAGCAATATAGATGGTGACGATGCATTAGTAACATGTTAAATCATTTTAAAAATATATATGAATTTATAATTTGAAATATGTTGTTATTCTCACCAATATAATCAATATTTGCTGTTGGGGCAAATAGGAAAGCAAAAAAATATATTTGTGTTAGTTTCCTCAACTATGACAACTTGCGCTTCCGAGAACCATGGAAATGTAAAAAATAAAGGTTCCATAATCTGGAGAAGCTTTTCCCAATATAAAGAAGCTGTAAAAGGTTCATGGGTGTCAAAGAGTGATAAAGAGCCATAAGAGTGTAGCATTATCTTATCACGATGCATGAGCAAGAACATCAGAAAAATGTGAAACTCTAGTTTGAGAATGCATTTTCCATAAACTTTTGGACATGACAGTGAAGGTCCTTGACCGTTTGCAAAATAGACAAACGGCTTTTCTCGGAAACCCTCACCCTTCACACACACACACACACACACACACACACACACACACACACACACATGAAACCTCCCCACATTCATGGCTTTTTGTTTGGACTCGTTTGACCATAAAATATCCCGCATCTACCAGCAGAAATGCATCTTGCTCTTTGACTTGCTCTTAAGTGCACTATCTGAGCAGCTTTCTGACTTCATTCTGGGCTTATACCTGAGGCAGACAGATCTACACATGGTTCAAATGTTTAATCCAGGTCAGTGATGATGGTAATGAGAAAGAAAAGAGAGATGTGGAAATTGAGGTTTGGTCCTTAGGTTAAATTCCATATGTGGCATGAATGAAAATTAAGCTGCTTGGAATACATGTACTGTTCATCAAAAAAAAGTCAAAATTTACTAAATTAATATCGTAGAGGAGATGCATTCATTAATTTATGGAAGCTATCAATCAATATCATCAATATGAAATATGAATCATTAATACGCATCACCGGAGTGAATTTGCCAGCGTCTCATGTGGCTGTTTTGCGTTCATTTCAGAATTGAGTGTCCTTTCCCCTCTCTCATAAGCACAATAACAAACAGTTGCTCCTCTGTTTTTCCCTCGATCTTTTCAATAGCAAGAATCTAAATCCTAAAGTATTAGTGTTCGCTGACAACAAGAAACATATGTGAGCGTGGCCTACAGAATTTCATCTCGCTCTTTTAAGTGGCTTGCTCCGGGGCGACCAAGTAGGTCAAGAGAATTGACATGAGGTGAAGAGGTTCACAAACGCGTGAGGAGAAGGTCAACCGTAAAAATTCACCCCCCCCCCCCACTTTGGTGTGGAGAAGGGTGAGACACAGACACAGAGACAGGAGACATGGAGGCTGAGTTAGAGCGAACACTCTTTGCAATGTTTTCTGTCGACCCCCAGTCAAAACTGCTCACCCCTGTCGCACCCCTGCTCAGCGCTGGCAGCAGCGGCCCGCTTTCTCGCACTTTCTTTGTGTCTGCAGCAGCTTACAGTATGACTAACCGTGAGCCCAAACAACAGGAAGCGTGCCTTCTCATCCCAGCTGAACAGTGGTAGGAACTGACCCATGCTAAACTTCTACAACTGTTGCTTATTTTCCTCCTGAACTACAACCTCTGAAGGGTGTAGTCAATATGATTTGTAGTAAAATGATAAATTAATGTGCAAATAAATAAATAAATAAAACTGTTTATAAACGTGTTTCCCAGACACTAACGAATTGGTTGAACGAACAGATGGCCCTGCCCCAAACTCACGCGATTGGTTAAGGTATGTTGCTGTTTCTCTCTGCCTAAACAAACCAAGCAATGTTTTGTTTTTACTTTTACAGGTGACTCAACCTACAAACTGTTCATTTATAGTTGTGTATGCACGCTAAACCAAAATAAGATCACTTTTCTGAGTCTGGCAACTGCATTTACCTCAAGTAAAAAAGTGAATGCCTCACTAGCACAAAACTGTCACCCAAAGCGATGACAGTGTCATTTACTGTAAAGAGTTGTCACATCGGACTGTAAAGTGAGAGCCGGCGCTTTTGGGAGGTGTGGAAATGGGAGGAGACGTGAAAGGAGGTAAAAGAGAAAGGTGGTGGGTTAGCTCCTGCTCCTCCTTTTCATCAGGGGAAAGAGGATGAAACCTGTCATTAGGAAGGTTAAATGAAGAAAGCCCTCAATGGGGAGGCCATTGTGTTGGAGCAGTGAGGAGGGTTAACTCTTTAGTGCCTCAAATAACATGGCTTGCTGCTTTGTGGAGGGCTGAAAGAGACAGAGGGGGGCCAAACGGAGGCCTCAGTGCTAGAGAAAAGCCCTGTAGGCCGGGCCACAGTGGGGGATGACGGGGAGGACAGGGACCTTTGGGGATTTTTTCATCTCTTGTTTTTCTTTCTTTCTTAGCAGCTCATCCAGAACCAGCATTTTTTTTAGAAACACCCTGAGATGGTTCATTCTCTGGAGATTCCACTCCCTTGTGTTGAGAAAAAAAAAACGCTACTGAATGAATGCATAGTTCGCATTTAAGCCTCCCTTCAATGCATGGCTTAGAGATTTACTCATCCCAGTGTTCAATGCTGTTTGGGGTCAAAAATCTGTTGGATTGGAGAATGCCGTCATAATGACGTCCTTCACAAACCGCTGAAAATCAGATCGAGCTAACGAACGTAAATAAATATGCACACATGCAATTCCATGGGGTTTGTGGTGCCACGGGTCCATTGTAGTCATGTGGGCTGTTCTTGAGTGTTTGTGTAATTATGTCATTAACTATAGCTGGCTGTTTTCTGGCTGTCCATTTTAGCTGAAATAATCATAGGTTTGGAAGATACAGTCTAGCCGAAAAATATCTACCGCTTTAGTAGTGAAAAACGAACTAAGAAATTGAGTATTGCAATTTTTTGTATTACTAGACTTAGTTTTAAGTATAATTGAAAATCTGTTTTATTTGACATTTTTGTTTCTATTTTATTCTATTTCTAAATTATAGTTTGTATTACTATTTTGAATTTGTTCATATTTTAAGTTCATTTTAATTGTAGCTATAGTTTTAGTAATAGTAATTTTCTGTTTTTATCATTTTTATTTTGTCTATACGTATATATATATATAGCTTTAATTTGAATTTTTATTCTTTTTCTATTTCACTTTCAGTTTTAGTTAATCAAGTAAAACTAAATGAAACTTAGAAATGTTGCCTCAGTGTGATTTTACCTGACTTGTACTCACTCTTTCAAATGTTATTCTGATCTGATTAGTCAATTAATGTTAGCTGGCTATTTTGTGTCAGGATAATTTTTTTTTTTTTTTTTTGGTGAAAGTAAATTTTTTGGGGCAATGAAACTTTTAAAAATAATTTAAAATGCATCTGAATACTACACATAATAATTAAGGAACAATGTGAATGAACACCAAAACAGCATGAGCAGGGAACTTTGCAAAAAAAAAAAAAAAAAAATTATTTCCATTAATTTAGCAGACATTCTTTCATGCACTTCTGCATTGTTTCTGCAAAAATGAGTAAATATACATGCAAGCCTTTACATTTTCAAGCCTTCTTTCAGTTTCTGCAGAACATCTCCTCTTGGCTTCACAAAGCTTTGATTCATTCCCTTTTTAAAGCCATACTCCATGATATTTTGGCATATCCGCTTTAACTCAAACCTCTTTGTGAAAAAAAAAGTGTTTCACAAGTTATCTAAGAGTAAACTCATTTGGCACAATGGAGAGGCTTTTTTCCCTCCAAATCTCACAAGGAGTTAATGATAATGGATTGTGACTGTCACACATCACTTGGCAGGATTAGATGAATGGTTCTGTCCAAACCTAAATTTGCAATGTCTTTCATGCTCTAAATGCAACTTAAATTTGCATTTAGAAGTAAGACTAAGGTAAAGCCTGTATGTTTACTCTCTTGATCACTGTTTGGATGGGTTTTATTGTTCTAAATTAAGTTTGAATTACATTTATTAACATTAGGATTGTTAAGTAGTCATTATGAACAGTTTTCGGGACTTTGTATTGATTTACTTGAACTTTTTTTTCAACCCAAAATTTGACACGGCCTAAATTCATTAATAAAGATGTATCAGGCAGCCCAACAAGAAATGTAGCTTTAGTTATTCACACTTTGAAACAAATAATTAGAAAGTAATGGCAAGTTAAGTGTTAAGTGAGTCTAAATAAATTTGTTTCATGTCCAAAACAACTTCTAAAGTTCCATTCCATTCATTCTACTTCAACATTTCACATTTAATTAAATGTTGAAGAAGAATGAATGTAATGGAACTTTAGAAGTTGTTTTGGACGTGAAACACAAATTTATTTAGACTCACTTAACTAGTCCCATCCAAATGAGGCTTTGGTTTAACATCTAGGGTCAAACTTGCTTATCCTCCCTCTGTACCCGCTTGCCTTATAAACCTGTTTGGTCAATTAGTGACTCCATTGAATGATGCTCATTCAGGGCTAGTGCAATGCTTTAGTAGCTCAATAAAAGCCCTGTTTAGCTTGATCAGGGTTTGCTCCTACAGAGAGCAGAAGCTGAGGTCATCAAAAGCCCATTTCAAACATCATGCAGTGCCCACATTCTGAGTCTTGAGTCTTGCAATCCTCCAATGTTTCTTGTTAATGGCGACCTTTGTGCTCTGTAGATGAATTACCCAGAGACAAATTGAGGATCAAGTGGTTGGTCGGCGGAGTTGGTTAATGAATACTCGCTGAAAAACTATGGTGCTTTTCTAGTTTGTCAACACGACAAAAATGTTGAAGTGTCAGGTCAAGTCAAAATGTATTCTTAAGTTATTAATTCATTGTGAGGCGATTTTGAGAATTTCAAACCTGTGAGGATTTGTCCAATTTGTATTAAATTGATATAATGAGAAGCCTAATTATTATTGGTGGTGTATTGCTGGCACAGTTAAGTATGTGACGGAAATTAAAGAGAGATATAAACTCACAGTTGTGAGAAATAAAGTTAGTATTTGAAAGTTAAAACATTATTTATCGGAATAAAAATAAAAAGGGTTTTAAAAAAGTTTGTATCTCACAGTTGCAAGTTAATAAATCAGAATTGTGAGATAAAATGTTACACTTGTGAGAAATAAAGACAGAACCAAAAACCAGTGTCTGAAACAAGCTTGGGATTATTAATAATAAATAATAATAAAAAGCATATTTTTGACATTTCTGACATTTTTCTTCTCAAAATGTGGATTTTTGTCTTGCAATTGGAAGTTAACACTCCACAATTAAGACAATTAGCAATTTTGAAAATCTGAATTGTGAGATATAAAAAAAAATTGAATCTTCCATAGTTCAGTGAATCAAATAAAGTAAAAAATCTCGACTTTATTGCCCACCCCCAAGCAATTTAACTGAAGAGTTCATTGGAAATAGTCTTAAACATAACACAATTCAAATGTCACACTTGCAGTATTGTAAGATGTGTGCTGAGTGTTTTATCTCCATTAAAAAGGTTGCACCTTTCATCAGTGGAGGTTGCTGTTTGTGGCTGACTGTGAGAGGAGGGTAGCTAATAACTTTCCCTTCTGCCTCTTCACAAGCCGGAGTGAAAGATCACAGCGCTAGAGGGCCGCCCGGCCCACTGGAGCCCGCAGCTCCTCCTCGCCCTATTCTCTTGCTCCTGGGGAGGCTGGTTCAGGCCGCTGAGCCATTGATCGGGTGAATGATGGCTTCATAAGGCAGTCTGTCGAGGGTGGGATGCTCGTGAAGGAATGTCATCCCACTCTTCCTTTAGGCAGGAGACAGATGCGGAGGCTTTTTCCCCTCTGAGCTGCTTTCCCATGATTCCCCGGGGAGAGTGTTAGGACAAGTTCTGATTCTCCTATTGTGAGGCCTAGTGTTTGCTTCAGCGTGCTTATGATGCACAAGCGTGTTTAGCTATGTGTCAATTTGATCCTAGCTATAGATGATATTGGAGGGGGATGCCTTCTGTGATCAGGAATGACCATAATAACCAGTTTGCGGGATCCTTTTCTGTATGCCCTCTGGGCTTTTGGGCAAACAGCCCACACTGGTTTCCCTCTGACTCTCCATTCAAGCCGGGGCTCTCTAAGCACAGGCGTAGAAATCAGCTACATTTAATCAGACACGGTGTGGAGGATCAGGAGAACTTTTCCTTCATTGATTTTCCACAGTTAAGGATCCACCACACTTGGTCACTGGGGTTGAAAGGATTCCTCAAACAACGGAGTAAATGAAACCACATGCTGTCTTTTCAGATGTTCTACTTTTATTAATCCAAACAGCATAATTAAAGCAATTCAGACGTACATTTTATTGCTCAGCGGTTGCTCTATCATAGATCAGGAGACTTAATTGAGTTCTCAGTTATGTTACATTTTAAGCATTAAGAGGTTTCTGCTATGATTCCAAAAAACTCCTGAGAATACTTAAAAGGTTTCCAGATTCTTAACATTAAAGTCTTTGAGGAACATTTGATTTTAGGTTTGGTTGACTGGTCATTTTAGTCTAGACAGAGAGGAAAAGTTGATACTTTAATGTAACATAACTGAGAACTGTTTTTAAAGTATCAACTTTTGACTCAGACATTTCTCCTATAATTCCAAAAAACACTTTGTTTTCCAAAAAAGACCTTCTCGATCTTAAAGATGAATCCATTTATGGCTCATTTGATTTCCTGTTAGTCATTGGCCATTTTAGTCCATTTAAAGAGGAAACGTTTATTGCTGTTGTTCGTTCATAGCTCACAAGATTTAATGGAGTTCTCATTTGTGTTAGATTTAAGTATCAACTTTGCCAGAGATGTTTCTCAAATATTGAATACAGTAAATAGAGAAAAGTAAAATGACAGTATTGAGCTATAACATTAATTGGAATTGGAAAGGCAATTCTGAGCACAGTTTGACATTGTTGAGAAGCGTCTCTAGGGTTTCACAAGTCATCTCAACAATGTCTCAAACTGTGCTCACATTCAGAAGTCTGCCATTAAAACTCAAAGGTTTCTCAGACCCTTTTGTTTATTCTTATTTCTCTTTTCAGGAGAAATATCTTTCAGGCAAAGCTGATGTTTAAAACAAACAAATTCCCAAATAGTAGACTTATTAGTTCTCAGTTGTCTTTCATTCATGTATCACCTTTTTCTCAGATGTTTCTCCAAAGCTTTTGGGATTGTTTTTTGAATCTTAAAGATAAAACCATTTAAGGTTTAGCTGACAAAGAGCTGTTGCTCATTCATAGCTCAAGAGACTTTTCGGTTATGTTTTATGGTTTAATTGTCGACTTTGAGATGTAGCTTCAAGAGATACTTCACCAATGTCACAAACCGAGCTCAGATAGTTCTGAGCTTTCATTTAAGCTGCTGTCAAAGTCAATTTCTTCTGCATTATCTATACGTTTATTTTTTATATTTACTTGTTTCCCATTTTTCCTGTACTTTTTCTCAGATATCCATAATGTCTTCCATAATGTTTCGAGTTTATTTCTCTCCGCAAAAGACTATAGTTTCAGAACTTCTCAGTTGTGTTTCATTTAGCTTTGAGATGTTTGTCTTAAGATTTCAGAAATGCAGACCATTGTTGACAAACTGAAACAACAAAAAGCTATAACACTAATGTAGATCTTTGATTTGAGAAGATTTTTGCATATTTGAACACAGTTTGAAGCATTGTTAAAATACGTTTAATATTACTAAGGCATTTTTCCCCAAGTTAAAAAACGAGAAACAAGAGTTTTAATACATGCTTGTTTTGTTGTGTTAACTTTGACTCTGGTGTTTCTCCTGAAATAAAAATAGCTTAAATTTGAGCTACTGTAAGATTATTAGCAGCAGGGGCGTCGCTAGGCCCTTCAGCCCCCCTAAACTTATGCCCAGCCCCCCTAAAAAATTATTTGATTAATTAATTAGTGATCGCTTCTGTCCCCTTTAAAAACTCATTTGAAACGGTGGCAAGCTGCATCAAGTTCCGGCTCCTCCCCTGATCTGAGTCTGCACGGATTCAGCGCGTTTTTCAATCCACACAGTAGAGGTGTGCGATACCGCTAGATTTGGTATCGATCCGATACCAAGTAAATACAGGGCCAGTATCGCCGATACCGATACCAATATCGATACTTTTTAATAATTAAGGTGGATGCGTCTTCAACCTAAATCTAAATGAATTTTCATGACTTTTAATTTGTTTTTGTGATTTGCATTTTGGGTTATTAATCAGTACTACGAAAGCTTTTGTTCAGAAACAACTTTTGGTTACTTCTGATTTATTTAAATAAACAAAGTTACAAAATGATTACTTCACAAATATAAAAAATGTAAAAACAAATTCTCTTTTCAAGTAGCATGTTAATAAAAAAATGTTTCTCCTCTTGTGCACTTCTTTTCAGGATTGTTTTCTTAAAGTCACAACGTTTTACTTCACAATGTAAAACAAATTCTCCTTATACAAAATTCCTGAAGCCGACATCTTCCACTATGGAAAGAGGCTGCAGGTCCTTCACAATCATTTCTGATAGGCGCCTTGTAATATCCACTGCTCTTGGAGAATCAGTTATTGATAAAATAATAAAAAATAATTAATTCTGGTGCACATCTAGGTGAAGTTTAAATATAGAAACTAGTATCCCTTTCACAGCTAACACAAAAAGGGTAGATCGGCCTGAAAATACAGCCATACAACGCTCTTCTTTCTCTCCGCCTCTGACTGACTGCTGTTAGAAATGCGCGGCTGAGCGGTGCGCGCGCCCTACTGCTGGTGGTAGCGCTAGTGGTGAGTCACGTGACGGTACAACACAGGAGAGGGGGCGGAAAGCAGTGTCGAGCACGAGCAGCACTCTTAAGAGCTTGCTCTGCTCTGTGACAGCAGCAGCCTTTTGACAAACACGGCCAGGTGGCAAAACGAGAGAAACTGAAACTTAAGTATCGATATTTTCCCGTTGGTATCGATCAATACCGATACCAACGTTGGTATCGATATTATCGATATTAGTATCGATCTGCCCACCTCTACCACACAGGGGCGCCGAGCAGAGCGAACATCAGAGAGTACAAGGTGTGTGTGTGTGTGTGTGTGTGTGTGTGTGTGTGTGTGTGTGTGTGTGTGTGTGTGTGTGTGTGTGTGTGCGTGTGCGTGTGCGTGTGTGTGTGTTCTCGCATCCAATACCAATACGTCTTCGCTGCGTTCACCTTCAGCCTTTATCACGGTGTGACAGTTGTTTTTTCTTCCAACAAAAATGAAGCGATTAACACCCATGAAAACATACTTTAGAAAACGATCATGATTTATTTTAATTTACTTTTCAAAATTCAAAACATATTATTGTGTATTTCGGCATTACATTATGCAGCCATTCACAGAAATGATTAAAGACACACATCATTGTCTGAAAGCACTAAATGTCACAGAGAGAGAAACATCATGTGGAGTTATTTTGTTTTGTATTATTAAATATGATTTTGTATTAAGTAATAATGAATCATAAGTGTATCATGATACATATATTAGAGTAAGAGTAAAGGGATCAGTGATTTTTTTTTTTTTTTTTTTTTAAGTAATTGATTTATAGAAGTGGCAAATTGATAATGGTGTTATTTTTAATAAATAGAAATAAATATAGAACAGATTAAACATATTGCCAATAGACAATTACATTAATACATGTTTTGTCTATATTCTTAATGAATATTAGCTGGTTAGTTAAATGATTTGAAATCAAATAAATTTCCAGGGGCTGACTTGATGTATAACCAACCGTATTGTTGATTAATAAAGGCTAAAAAGCTAAAAATTAATAATAATAATAATAATAATAATAAAATATAATAATTTATTTTTCATTGTAGATGGATATACAACATTTTTTTGTCGTGCAGGAGTAGGTCTGCAAATGAGCAACAGTCAGGTGAGAATAGAACAGACAGCCTCACACACACACACACACACACACACACAATACCACTGTGTTCCCAAGATTCATTGCAGTCATTGAACCCTTATGTTGTTTTAATTTTCTGCCAATTTCCACATACATTTCATAAGAAAAAGCTGTGGTATCATCAAAGGATAAACATGAATGTCCTAATACTGAATCAGGAAGTCTTTATTGTAAAAATCTACATTCCCAATTCGAAATTTTCCAGTGACTGGTCACATCTAAAAAAACTGTATTAGTTTTTTTTTTACAGTGTTGTATATGGCTCAGTCAGTACTCCTACTCCCATATATGAAATACAGGGAATACAATGGAATAGTGGATTGCAATAAGGTTAGTAGTATACAACCCTACCCTAATAGTCAAATATAATTTTTTAATCATACCCTTATTGGGGGCTGAGCCCCCCTAAAATTAAAATCTTAGAATCGCCCCTGATTAGCAGTAGATATAAACATAGAGATTGCATCTCAGATAATTTGGTCTTTGGTGAAGCTAGAGATCATAATGACATTTGTCTGTAAATTTGAAGTCTGATTTACAAATTTAGACTTTGTACACACTACTGTTGAATTTTTACATTTAGATTGCTCATGACAATAATTCACACAGAAAGCCAAAAGTCTCCATTCTGAATCTTAATGCTGAGCAACTGAGATAAAAGAGATCCCATTGGACATTGTTCTTTCATACGTGTTTGTCTGTTAGGCAACGATCGGCCGAATTTCAAGAAAAAGGGAAAAGTAACAAAGCAAGATAACCGCTTGACAAAGTAAGGCAGTATATCAAATGGCTTGACACTCACTCAACAGTCAGTTTGTTGTGGTGCACATGAATGGAACTAAAGCTGTGCGCACACACTTGCAAGGCAAGAATTACTCAGAAGCAGTACAAGAAGCCTTTTCACTCAGGCTCAAACACTGATTACATTGTAATGGCGCAATCAAAGAGGAAAATGACAGAGGAGCTCCATAATACACCACTCATAATGATCAGATGGTTCAGAAAGCATTGTGCAAAGCTTTTAAGTTGCACTAGACTGTGGGCAGTTGAACAGGAGAGTGGGAATCGCACTTTAAAAATGCTCGCTTGATGTCACAGACTGTTAGCCAGATATTATACGTAATTGTGTTCCGTGGATCCAAGAACAAGGGATACACATTGCATAGTCATCCAGAAAGTGTTTATGTGTGTGTGCGAGTGTGTGGGAGGCTTGCAAGAACAGGAGATTTTTTGTGTTGGAGAAAAAGAGCCTTGGACACTTCATCTTCTCTTCTGTGCGCTGCCAAAAAGGCCAGAGGTCAAATGTCAGGGTGAATGAAGAATTCCGAACTGCATGCCACCAGATCGGGTTTCAGAGCCGGGGGAGGGGAGGGAACAACCCTAGAGCAATAGGTGCCAGTATACGTGTGAGCAACTTTTCTTTAAAACATCTCCAAACTGCCCTTTAGCTCTGAGGCTTTATGAGGTTTCACTCAAAGCTGCACATATTTTCGCCAGACAAGAACATTTTTGCCTCCGAACGCATGATTTCCCAATAACCACTGACCCCTGTGCTACATGATGAACTCTGTTAAAACAACAGAAGTAATTAGTTAAAAGTGTGCTTCAGTTTAGCATTTCACTGTGAGCTAAAAATATATTTTTTGTTGTTTTATTTAGAAGTTAAATTCGTATGCACATTTTTGCGATATTCAGATTCATTTTGAAAAAGAACAACAAACTTGTTTTATCATTCCATTCCATACTGACAGAATCATTTACTCTGATTAAACAATGTGATATTAATTTATTTTATTATTATTTATTTATTTATTATTTGCTTAACAAAAAAAAGTTTGAGACATGCAAATTAATTCTTTTTTAATTGATTAATTGTTTTTTCTGTCTTTCTACTGTTTTAGTGGGTTAATTTTTACCTTTCTGCTTTAGAACATCAAACGGAGGCAAACTAAATCAATCTCGCAACTCACCCTGACTTTTTGTTTGCTAGAAAGCTTAGTCTTGGGCTCTTCTGTCTTCTTTGCTAGTCTCTCTGTTGTGAACTCTGTAAATGATCGTCATCCAAACATGTGCTCTGTGTCTCGGGAGTGACCAAATCAGAATAAGAGATTTCACCTTTTCCAATCATACAGTTTTAGCTACACATTTATTTGCAATTTATTTTATGCATATTTTTCACCTGTTTCACAAGTTGCTTTAAAAAAAGTAATTACTAAACAATGAACTTAAGTTTGTGTGATCAATATGAATATATATGATAAAATTCATATATATACAGTATATATATATATATATATATATATATATATATATATATATATTCCAGTTGAACTATGTATTTTATTTGTTTTATTATTATTAATTATTGTTTTAATTTATTCAATTCTAATCTATTTATTTATGTATTAATATTTTAATATATCGGCCAGGCCACCTATTTATGACTAAATTATTTATTAGTATGATTTTTTTATTTATATCCTAAATATTAATATAATTAACATTAATCATTCAGCATTTCTTCATCTTTGACTATTCTTATCCCCACTGCTGTGAGTCATTGTCCTGTATAGTGTGCTTCTCAGCCCCTCTAGGCAGTGTAATGTTATCATAGAGTGACATCGGCTCTGTTCCAAATCTGAGTGAGCTGCCTTGCTGTCTGCTTAACATCCTAACTCAAGTGGAACCTCATAAGTGACTGATGTGGAGTGCTCTGCATGGGCAACAACCCATGTTTAACTTAAAAAAAAGTTAGATTTAGAAGGTTTTTATTTTTACTTTGTCTGTAGCATATTGCTTAGTTCGAAAACATACACATAGCCTGTTTTAAATAGTTTTATGATGCTGCCTACATAGAGAGCCAACTAGATTTTGAAACAGAGCCTTCCTCTCCACCCATCAGAGCATTGCATCCTCCACTACAGTACAGCCTGCCAGAATGTATCGCCCATAATGGGGCATTTTACAGTATCACACCTTTAACCTCTTTCATGGACCACCTGTTCTGCAAATGGCCGTGGATCTTGAAGGACCCAAACAAGTTGTTGACGACTCAAACCACCGAGACTTGGCTTGACACCCAGGCCTCGGCGGGACTTTGAGTTCCATCTCATCTGAGTCCAGATCTTGGACAAATGGGGCAGTTTGTGGAGTGGTAAAGCTTTGATGCTGGCCTTTTTTTTTTTTTTTAACAACGTGTCCTTTCTATGATTGGGGTGAGAATTGGCCAGCAGGGTTCCATGTGCAAAATGTAAACCACGGATTAGCTGGACTAATGACCCCTTGCCTGTCGTTGATGATAATTAGCGTTAATTGGGGCCCCTGCACAGTTTTAGAGGGATTTAGAAAGAGAAGAGGGGCCAACCTGCACATGGTGAAGCTTTCAAAGCCGCCCCTTTCGCTTCTAACACCAGAACAGAAGCACTTGTGCGCTGACGGTGTCTCTCTGCTTGCTCTTCACTCATTGTCAGAGCCGATTTGTTTTCGCCACAGTGATTCCCATTCACTTGGCTTGATCTTCACAGTTATTCAAGGGGTCAACTTTTTTTGGTGGTGATTGTGGTATTTGATGCCCCCACCTCTGTCTATTCCAAATCTGAGCTAAAATGCCTTTGAATTTGCATACTCAATCCTCAACGGATTAGGCGGTACCAAATTTGTTTTGGCTTGGGCCGCCACGCTGCCATGCCTCACGCACCCGTACGGGGTTTCTTAGTGTGAAATGGGGCCCCGATTTGGTGGATTTTTTGGAAGGGGGCTAGCTAACACCTGGTATCAATTTATTTACCCTTGTCTGTCTCAGGTCTTGAAAGCTCAGGAACAGCGGGGCCATCGGGGCGGCCCCTGTGGATGTCAGGACTGCCTTTGAAGGGGGGAAATGATGCCCCACATTGGAGCCTCGCCGATGACTTTACCAGTACCGTGACCTTCATGACCTCATATCCCCCTCCCCACAGCTGCTGGCCCCCATTGGCCTCCGCTGGACTGCAGTGGTGCAGTGAACAGAGAGCATTGGATAGGGGAAGAATGGCGAAAGGTCAACCGGTGGTCAGAAGGTTTTTATTGGGACTGGGAGGCAGAGGGAGAGGGAGAGAGAACGTGTTAAAGACCACCGTCTGAGATTTTAACTGCAGGGAATTTGGCCTCCCTTCTATGTGAAATCCAGACCGCTTGGACACCATGTCTGTTGCATGCACAGATTCTTCATGTACCTTCTGCTTTTAGGAAGAATCTGGGCTTGCATCGGTAAGTTTGTTGTGGATCGAACCCATGACCTTGGCATTGCTAGTACTGTGTTAAACTACAGTACATTTACATTTATGCATTTGGCAGACAAGTTTAAACAAAGGGACTTACATTGCATTCATGGTATACATTTAATGCATTCCCTGGGAGCCAAAAATCCATGATTTTGGCATTGCTACTGCCATGCTTTGAGCTACAGAAATGCCAAATGTAAATGTAAAATTATTGAATGATTACTTTAAGCTATACTGAAGATGAACCACACCTCTACATCTTTACCATCATTTATATTTATGCATTTAGCAGATGACTTTATCCAAACTGGCTTACAACAAAGAAAGCATTAGCAGTTTGACACAGAGCCAACAATATTTGCAGTATACAATGCCACATTTATTAAACTGCAAGATTAAGAAACAAGAAGAAAAACAAGGAACATTTAATGACCAAAGTCTTAATGGGGAATTTTCTTTGTGTCAGGTTGCAACCAGTTGTTCAGTATTTCAGAAACTTAATGAAAACTTCAAGAACTGTCAAATGAAAATCCATACTGATTGACCCAAAATCCAAATAATATGAAGATGTCTTCCAGTCATAATCCTATGAGACTTTGGCTATAATAAGCTTGACCATAACTTGACTCTTAATCTACTCCAAAGATCAGCAGTATAATTTTTCAAGATTCTGAACGTTCTCTCTTATTTCCTGTTTTTGGCCTCTTTATCTGCTGCTGGACACAAAAATGACATGAACAAAGACGCTCTGCTAAAGATGTATTGATGGTACGTGTCAGCACTGTTCCACCCAGAGCAGATCCCAACCCTCCATGGGTGGGTAATGTGTGCTTTCCAGGCGGCCACAATGTCGGAGAAAAACGGTGAGAAAACACAAGGTTATCTACAGATGTGACCCTCAATGTCACGCTCTCCCCGCTAGAGCCGCAGCACAGAGTCACAAGGACTTTCCCTCCAGCGGGCCTGCTTGAGTAATTTATTGCTCCATCGCATGACTGAAGTCCGGGGGTAAAAATGGCCATAAACATCACATTATGGCAGAAAGGCTGGTGGGGGGTGTTTAGCGAATCTGTTACAGCCCAGTATTCTGCCTTGTTAAGCTCATTGGTCACAGTCTTCCAATCTGATCATTTATAATCAAATATCTTTCTCCGGTGATGTGTTGTGCATGAGTGCCACGTTTTGTATTTCAGTGAGTGGCAAAGTCAATTTCCCTGTTTGAAAGATCAACACAGTGCAATGAAGGTAAAAAAAAACAAACAAAAAAACAACCTTTTGCTGTATTTCCCACAATGCATATTGTCATTATTCTATGCAGGTGATGGATACAACTAATACATTTCTCTAGACTTTACAGAAAAGACTGCTTGTCACACTTGCTTATTTTTCATGCTTAAGTATTGGCAGCCAGTTAAAAAAAAAAATACATAAATCCACCATTACATTTCATTTAACACATGTTGACCCATAGTGTTAAAGTGCATTATACAGTACATGCAAGTAGTCACAATGTGAACCTGTTAATGGGCAGCAAAATTTAACCAATAAAACAATTCTGCAACACAAATCAATTCATAAAAGAGCAAAATTGGAAAAGTAACACAAAAAAACCAAGACTATGAACTCAAAAAATTACAGATTCTGGTTAATGTTAATTCTTATATATATATATTGTTGTTACTTTTTTAGTTCATGTTAGTTTATAATGTATCAACTAATATTAATATTTCCACTTTTATTTTAGTAAATGTAAAGCCTTTAACAAAATAACAACATGCTACAAGAGCATTCTTCATTCAAAGCTATCAAAAATAATATATTTTTTTTTATAAAAAAGTATACAACTGTAATATATAAAACACATGTGACAACTTGCCCCAGCCTGTGAACACATGAAAAATACCCATGCCTTGAGAACACAATTTAACCTTTATCTATATATAATATTTATTGTCTTGTCTTGTTTAGGCCAACAGCTATTATACAAGTTCAATGATTTATTGAAATGTTATTTAGAAGGACAGAATTAACTAAAATGGTTTAGAACTAGATGTTATATATCAGCTATTGATGATACATATAAAACCAATGTTATTTATATATATAAAAAAACATCATAGTGAAATGGAGCATATATGACAATTTTCCTTTTATATCTGCATTCTCTCTCGGGTTCACTTTTTGCTGCTTTTTCCTTCTCTATAGGCATCTTTTTATGGAACTGACATTCCTGTCTAAAACAGAAGCTCTTGTTTAAGAAGTCACCCTCCTAACCAATCCCTTTTTTCATCTTCCTAGGTTTGAAGACTGGGAGCAAAGGTCAAGACCCCCTCCAGCTTCAGAGGCATGTCAGGTCACGCTAGCCACATACTCTGGCTCTCCCCGTTTAGCCCAGAAACTCCTAATAAGAAATGTGTGCGTAGACAAGTGCTTTGGGGTTGCTTGAATGAATTTTGTGATAGCTGGAACCTATTTTAGCTGACATAGAAATGAAGAACTTGAGAATTTTGTTCTCAAGGCCTTCTCGAATGGAAATATGATGTGGTATCTCAATGGAAAGCTTACTCAAATTCTTCAGTTTAAAACCTGGAGGTTATTTTTCTCTGCGGTATGTCTTACTAGATGTTGGTTGCAGCAGTACAATGCAGAATTTTGTGGGCTGAGCTTCAGGCGGGTGTCCAGGTCATGAAGGTCATCAGCGCATTTACCCATTTTTTGACTGTATCAGCACATGGAAAGAGCCTTTCACCACTGTGAAAAATTAGACATGGATGCATAAACAGGAAAAAAAAGAAAAAAAAAATTGCGAGAATTGCAAGACTCCTCAGAATAGATAAACAAATAACCAAATAAATCTAGAGGACATTGGGGTGAGGGCAGGCAACCCCATAGAGGTCAGTACAGGAACAGATAAATCTCAGTTAAAGACGCCATGCTTCACAACGTCTAACCTCTTAAGTCTAATCGGACAGAGGAAAGAGCTCACTGTCCAAACAAACCACAATATGAAGCACAAATGCAAAGGCAAAATGTAAACCAGTCTTTATATTATAAACCAGTGTGTTATAGACAATACTGTCATTTATATATATATGTGTGTGTGTGTCTGTGTGTCTGTGTGTGTGTCTGTGTGTCTGTGTGTGTGTGAAACCATCATATTAGTTTGAGAATAAAAAAAAACAATGTTTTTCTTCACTCTGAGCTTTAAATTGATCTGTCAAATGGTGAATAAATGTAAACTGATCATTCGTTACTCTAACTTTATCTCTGTCCTTTCAAACAGACCCTGGTCATTCAGAAAGCGGACCTTCTAGGCCATATTTTGCTTCACACTCAGGTTACCTAAGTGATTGTTTATGGGTACATTTTTGGACTGGCTTGTCTTTCACGTCAGAAACGGGGCACTGAATCATGGGTCACAAACTGTCAAAGCTTCCATAAATTAACCTGCAAACCTGTGGCCTTTGCATTTCCTAGGCCATGCTATGTGGTCATGTTTACTCCTTGACCTCAATCTGGGAGTCACTGTGCCAGTTGCTGCAATCATCAGTCACCTCATTCTAGACATGAGCTCCCTGTGCATTTATCATGACAATCAATCATGCCAGAGATGCATCTGATATATGGATGTTTGTATTGGACTGGTGATGATCATACAATTTGATATAGCTCCACCTTTGCAGGTTCAGCAATGCTTAAATGGATGTTTTCATTATTTACTTGCCCATATGTTGTTCCAAGCCTGTATGCTGTTTTTTATTCACATTTAGATTAAAGTTCTGATGACGGACCACATTGTTTGTAACTCTTGGTCTTTCTTATTTTATGACCACAGAAGACACAAGTTGACCAGCGCACAAGTTGTATGGACTACATTTATGTTGTTGTTTTTTGTCTTTTTAACCTGGACAGGCTATAAACGGTCCTTATATGGAAAAGAGCTGCATGATGATCCTTCAAAAATCCCGCTTTTTGTATTTCACGGAATACGGGTTTGGAACAACACAAGGGTAAGTAAATAATGAGACATTTTTCACATGAACCTCTGATTTAATGATACTGAAAAGCTCAATTCATTTCATTTGGACATTTTAAATGCCATCACTGTATAGAATTACACATAATCACCAAATAACGCCCTTTGTCACTATGCCACAGAATGATCTAATAGATAGTCAAAAGGCTAATTGGAGGACAGGTAGGGTTACATGTGACAACAATTAAGCTAAGCTAAAGGCCAAATTTATGGCCTCTAGCGCTAGAAGTGCCGTGCTAAACAGGAACAACAATAACATCAAGTTCTTTTCTTTGCATGCTGCCTAATTGGGGACCATATGTTTTGTGAGTATGTAAATAATTTATTTTCTTTCATTTCCATTTATTTACTATATGCTTCATATTTAAACATGTTTTAACTAATTGTAAATAATGCTGGCAGTGTTATGATTGTTTTTATTGCTAATGTTTTGCTAAGGCATCAACACAAAGATGAGTGTTTACTTAGCATGTAACGCTGGACAGAGAGCGAGGCATAACAGTTTAAACTGGTTTAATGGAATACTGCACTTACTCACAGATGGGAAAATATTAATGCATCTATATGGAACGCTATGGACATGCTCTTTAACGTTTTAAAATAATTCTCTTTAACAAAGCCATCACATTTAGAGCTTGTTGCACAATGATTAATTTTAAAAATTAAGTTACCAGTTAATTTCCTTATCCTAATTTGTTTTCTATTTTCACAGTATTAGGAATTAGTGTTTATTGCATTATTATTATGTTTTTTTTTTTATGTAACGAATGTAGTTTCATAAAATCTCCATGATATAGGAAGGGAAGTGTTTGCAAAAGGTTTCTTTTTTTTACCTTCTCTGAAATCAGTTGGAGACATTACAAAAAACTACAGCAAAGCTTTAAAAGGTTGTATTTTGGCAAATGTAGAGTTTTAATTAAGCTGTCAACAATTAGGGAAACAAATTATTTCTGAAATTGAGTCCACATTTACTACATGAATATACACAGTCAAATACTTTTAACACAGTCCCCAATAAATTCTTATTAAAGTAACTGAATCATTTAAAACAGATGCCAATGCGTTTAATTTGCATACAAACAAGACTTTAAATAGTTGACATAAGATAGTTAGTTCAATGCCTTTAACATCTACGCTTCTTCGCAGCTTTTAGGTGTAATGGTAAACCCAGTGCTTGTCACTGTAATTTACACTGTGACCTTTTGTGCATTAACAGCTTCCCAATATGCTCATTACAGACTAAACTAACAAAAGTGAAGACTCCTGCGAGGAGCCTTTGTCAAATGGTGTAAACTTAACACCTCCACAACGCACTAATAAAAACAAGAATCTAGATCCCTTCATTTGCTTTTTCTCTCATTATATTTAAGTAGACGTCAACACATAGTTTTATTTATTTTATTATGAAATAATTAAGAGTGCAAAATAAAAATTTTAAGTATGTGATTTCATGACTTGAATGCAAACATTTTGAAATGAATATTACTGAAATGTAACATAAATTATATCTTTTTAGAATAAACCTGATGAGATTAAATGTAAAAAAAATAAGAAGTTTTAATGCGCAGTGTTTTTTTTTTTTTTTTTTTTTTTTTTTGTCTAGCATTGAATCATTTATTCTAGAACGGAACCTTATTAAATAAATTGTTAGACAACAGAATAATTCACATTTGCCACTTATATTAGTTTAGTCTGGTCATAATAATAAAAAATAATCAGTGATAATGTCTCTTCTCAAGACTGTTAAACAATTCACATTAATTGTGCCAGAGCAGCACTTTTACAATTGGACAAAGACTTTTTATCTAGCACCTCCATTGACCAGTTGAGAAGCTCAGGGTATCCAAGCTCCGCCCCTTGTGAGGACGTCATATACTAATATGGTCACTTTATCCTTATATGCAATGAGGTGGGTGGAGCTATGGTAAGCACGTCTGTTTAGTGTCACTTTCACCGAATTCTTAACTACGGTTCTCAGAGATGAAACAGACAGCTGGCGAGTGAAACACGCTGAATCTCCTCTACTAAACAGAACCTACAAGTTTTGACGGATTACTGAGCAACATTCCTGGTACAAAGAACTGTCATACGGAAAGAATTAGGCTATTAGCGTTTATTCATTTTTATTATATTTACATGTTTGTTTTTTTTCGCGTACGCCCTTGTTTGAAAGAAGATTACGATTTGGTATCATATCAGAATAATGATTGGAAAGTGCTCTTTATTCAGTCTTTTCATTTAAATACCTAATAATACATACGATCGCGAGCTGTCTTACAAAGAAAGCAAAACTTCACAAGTGGAATTTCGAGAAGATCGTGAAGCTTCAAACGGATATCTTCTCGTGTTCGCTCGGACATTATCGCGCAATATTGACAGTATTCGGAGCTTTCCGAAACTCCAAGATGAACATGCATTTGGGATTTCCCTCTCAATAATTATGCCACCTTCTTGTTTACTTTGCAAATATTCCGAGACCTCCTCTGAGTAGAGAAGTAAAGTTTCGCTTTATCACGTTTTCTAGTCGAAGGAAGATCTCGGAGGTGATCTTCAGATCTCTTCAAGCGTCGTTCAGGATCGCTTGAACTCTCCTCCCCGCTGGAAACGAGTGCATTGTATCGGTCGTTGCCATAGAAAGTGTTGCGGGATAGCATGGCAATGGTAGTAAATCAGTGGCAAGAGAACATTTCGGCTGATCCCGGCTCCCAGCTGCAAATGTGCAGTCAGGAGCCCGGCGGGACACCGGGAACTCCCTCAGGTTCAACCCCGGGCAACGACGCGCTCTCCGGGGACAAAATTCCCAACGTGGACTGCATGGTGTGCGGGGACAAGTCCAGCGGCAAACACTACGGCCAGTTTACCTGCGAGGGCTGCAAGAGCTTCTTCAAGCGCTCGGTCAGACGGAACCTGAGTTACACCTGCCGGGGGAACCGAGACTGTCCCATCGACCAGCACCATCGGAACCAGTGCCAGTACTGCCGGCTGAAGAAGTGCTTGAAGGTCGGGATGAGGAGAGAGGGTAAGACCTTACAGCGTTCAACTGCTGCATGAAATTGAAATATACATTTCTGAAAAACCTGAACAGAAATGATTCAAATAATACAGCTGAAGCTAGCAATCACTTAAAAATGACCAGAAATCAAAACCATACTTAATAATGGTTCATTAGTGGCTCTTAAGTTTCTTCTAATAAAGTTAATTTTGATTTCATAAGGTTCTTGAGTTGCTAGACTACATGGATTTTGAAAATAATAATAATAAAAAATCTTGTGACATTTGGAGTTTGTTCTCAGAACCACAAGTACCAGAGATTCCAAAAACCTAAAAAAAAAAAAAAAAGAACCATCACTATGGGAGTTTGGTTCTAAATGGAACTTTTATTGTAAGCATGTTTTCCACAAAAAGTATAGAGCTACAATTATTGTTACAAGTGTAAAATGATCTAGATTACAAATCAATAAGGGATCTCTTGCAAACAGAATACTTGTGTAATTTTTCTCAAACATATTTTGGTGATCGATCTAAAGTTAAGGGGTTTGAGTGCAATGTTCCTCAAAGAACTGTTTATTCTATTGTTCTATGTGTTTGAGAAACCCAGAACCATGTGCTAATGTGAAGAACCTACAATGTAACACCAAAAACCTTTGCTCAAAGAACTCTTTATCTCTAAAGAACCAAATGCCAACAACAAAAACTAAAAGTTCTTAATTAGAGTGATAAACATAACCATCAATAATTGTTTGTTTTATGAGAGTAATGACGGAAATGTAATAATTATTTTGTTTAAAATAAAAAAACGCACTGATCTCATTTGCTTCTGGAGTTTAAATACTAATTTGTGGCATAAGTATTTTTAAAAAAGTCGTCCTCAAAAATGGTCAATTTCAAAAGAAGTTTAAATTACTAGGGTTTTTATTTTTATTTTATTTTTTTAATTCTGCGGTGGTGGATAAGTTGTTGTCCTCTGCAGTTAATAGTGAAAACTCTGCCAAGTTCCTCATTCATTTGGATTATGAAAATCACTGCAGGGAAAATTCATTTAGTGATGTTTTCAAACAGAAAGAGAACCGAGAAAACCTCTTCATTCTCTAGTCTGTTGACCTTTGATGAGCTTCATGTTAGAAGATAGAGTCAATGAAAAATATGGGTCCGTAATATTCTGTAGCCACTTTTATACTTTAACATTCCTTAGTGGCCTGTTGAATTAGAAAATATCAACATATAGTTTTCCGATGCATGGTAGAGAGCGGGGCTAGTTGTCAAAACAGAATGAAAGTCCTGAGAATTAAAAGTCCATATATTCATGACATTTTTTAAATCGAATTTATTAGTTATATTGGTTTTTTTCTCTCATAATTGATTTAGTGTTTACATTGTGACTTACCCAATATAGTGTGATGAATTTATTTAACACTAAAATGTAAAAGCTTTGAAATCATGTTAAATGTCAGTCTTAATGTTTTGCACTTTTATTTGAATATGTGAAAACATCAGACTCCTCAACAGACTCCTTTAGATAAGACAAGACATTGGTTTGCTTTACCTGTCTGAATGCAGTCATTTAAAGCAATAATATGTTTTTTTTCCTTCCCTCCTTGCATTTGTTTAGAAAAAATAGATGTAGACAAGAACACATGAACCCTTGCTTCTCCTTTTCATTCATAAATGATGCCTTCTCTGAATTATGCAATTCAGTCAATTGCAAAGAGAAGCACCTTGTACTGAGCTATTACATATAATCTGCAGTCATAACACAGTTTGAACCAAACAAACAAAACACTTGGCTCTTATACTGTGGACCTTGTGGGTTTATGAGGTTTATGTTTAGTATTCACATATTCATATGAATGATAGTGAACAGTATTTTGTAGCACTTATAAAGATTCCTTCCAAGGCTCTAATTGAGGCGGGCACAGTCTTCGATAAGTACGTAGATAAATTAATAAACTACATAAATATGATGATATATTCATACTATGTGATACAGTTTCTGCTTGAGTGTCGTGTCTAAGCTCCTCAGCACTTCATAGTATTTTACATAAAATATCCAGAAGGTCTTCTTCTGGCAGTGCATGCATGGATTCACATGAGTGCAGTACGAGTGCAAAATAAATCAGATTCTGTGCACCTGGTTATTACAGCTTGATTGTCAAGTCCTCTAGTTCATGTAGTCCTTGAGTGTGATACAGATAAATGGATTTGGCATGCTTTAAGATACTTTAAGAAATCTTCCTGCACTACCTTATTAAAGGAAGATGGAAATATTAATGTATAGAGAATTGGTAGTTAACAGATATTATGTATTAAGAATAAAGTTGGGTTTGGAGAGATGCAAGGATGAAGAAAGAATTTCAACAGAAGTGAGTCTTCTATATCCTTTGATTGACATGATTAAAAGAACAAGCTGACTTTGTTCAGAATCAGATATCAGACAGATAATGCCTTTTATAGATCATTGGTAAACTAGAAACTCTTGCATGGCTTGATTGTTACAGATGAGGTCAAACGCGTTTCTCTCTAAGGCTCTTTGTTTTCTGCAGTGCTCAGAAATCCCACTCTCTCCTACGATTTAATCACGTGTGTTTGGTAATGAATTGGGCAGAATCATGCCGCCGGTTACACACATACATGTATACGCATATACTTTTCAATGACCTTCTTGATTAAAAATAGATGGTTTTACAGCCCGATTCCACATGAGAACCTGTGGATGTTCTGTGGAAGCCAGAGGTGTGTCAATTTTGATGTAACTCGACACAAAGTGAAAATATTAATTTAATTATTTCTTTACCTTTTTTCCAAACCCATATGATGTCATTTATTTTCTGAAGGATTTCTATATGTTTGGAATCTACACATAAAGGTTTTAAAAGAGTGTTTTCGCAGCAATGCCCTATTAAAACCAGGTAACACACATGTACTTACTATTATAATAACAATTAATTATGCATAATTACATGCAAGTCAAACCCAAATCCTAACCCTTACCATATAGTTTAGTACATGTGGTTAATTCATATGACTCATACTTAAAATCTCCAAAGAACCTTTCAGTGAACATTTCATTTTGTTGTGAAGATCATTTTAATAATCTAAACTAAAGAGTATTTTGCCACGATAAAGTTTCCTATTAAAGCTTCTATGGATGTTAAAGATTCTTCATGGAACCGTCAATGCCAATAAAGGACCTTTTTAAGAGTGTAAATGTAAGTAATAACAGAATGATCTGAAGGATTCAGCTAGTGCATGTCTTAGACTCACAGAGATGATTTTCCTCCTAGCGCCCCTCTTCTTCGATTGCTCTACCTGTTTTTACACCTTACGGCTGCTCTTGACATGACTGGCATTCCAGCCTGACAAAGGGCGCCTCTGATTGAAAGAAAGCAGTGCGATTGCCTTGTCAGTTCCACAGGCTTCTGCAAGTACGTGCATCTGCTGGAATGTTCCAATGCGCAAGGTTGTGACCTTTGTCAGAACTAGAAAACGACCAATGTGGACTGAATGAAGTCTGACACTCACATGCAGAAGTGCTGGCATACAAAATCTCATAGAAAGAGGTACTTGTGCCACATATAGAGACATAAATAGAGAGACTTCGGGTGGAAACCTTTGTCTTGGGCCAGTATGCCACAGTTAATAAATTACTTGAAATAAAATACATTTTAACAAATAAATTGCAGTATTAAATAAAAATAAATTAAAAACTGATTTTGCGTGCAGATGCAGTAAACTGGACATGTCCACCACGGGCTGCTTCTGCCGAGCGTCTCTGAAACTGTGACTTCATCTCATGACCTATAAGTCAGTCTCTTCTCATGTGCAGGGTGAAATATAGGTCAATGGAAAGTAAACATTAATAATAGACAGGATCATAGCAAAGTCCAAATGTGACAGCTCTCTGTGGGGTTTGGGTAAATATCACTCTGCCACCTGGTCGATTGACTAATCCTGCTGTTCAACCCGTTTAAACAGGTGACCTCCGGCAGAGGTGACTCTTCCTTCTGATTTGCTGTGTAACGTAAAGCCTTATGATTCTTCAAACACAGTTGGGTTCAAAAGTCTGAGACCCCTAGATATTATATGCTATGAGTGGATTTTAAAGTTTTAGAAATATGGAAAACTATATATATATATATATATATATATATATATATATATAGAAGAAGTTGTGGGGTAAAGCATTTTTCACTATATCTAATAAAAAAAAACTGAGGCATAACAAACATTGCTTTTACTTTATTGTTATGCTGATAATCACGTTGTTATTATATTAACTGAAACTTAAAAAATATATACATTTCATTAATTTAAATAAATCCTGAAATAAAATTAAAATAAATATTAGATTAAAAAAATGTAAAAAAATAAAAACATTTTTGCTCAGCAAATATTGTGCACCTATCCCCACCCTTTCTGTCTCATGGTATGCCAGAGCTCCATCACAACCAGTTTCAGGAGAGAACGACAAACAGTGAAAACACACGAGGAACAGGAAAGTCCAGTTACCCTAACTTTTGACCTCTGAGTGTGAGTCAAGTGTTAATCCTCTGACACACATGAAGCACATTCACTTTTTGATTTATCAGAGCTTTGAGTGTGCTCAGTTTTCCATCTTGATTTTCTTTTCTGCTTTATGCAGAGAGAGAAATAATGTGAGAAAAAAAGGTCCAGAAAAAAACAGCAAAGACTTTACATTACATTATAAAAAAAAGAAAAAAAAGATATCAGGTTCAAATAAATGCTGTTCTTCTGAAATGTTCACCTTTGCCACAAAAAAATAAGCAGCACTACTATTTTCAGCATTGATAATACTTTATCTATTTATCTTCTTATTAAAATAAATAAAAAAAAATAAAAAACTGTAGCTTTCTATTTTTGTGTGTGTGTGTGTCTATGTATGCATGTGCATACACACACACACACACACACACACACCTTGCTTATGAGACTGTTTTAGACTGAGACTTCTCATTTCCACTTAAATGTTGTTCTTTTGATTGCTTCTATTGCCCTTCATTTGTAAGTCGCTTTGGAGACAAGTGTCTGCTAAATGACTAAATGTTAATGTAACAAGTAATGTTTCTTGAGCAGCTAATCAGTATATTAGACTGATTTCTGAAGTATCATGTGACACTGAAGAAAAAAAAACATCTTAAAATATATTAATATAAAAAAACTTATTTTAAATCATAATATTTCACAATATTCCTTTTTTATCAAACAAATGCAGCCTTGGTGAGCAAAAGAGACTCCTTTCAAAAAATGTTACTGACTCCAAACTTTTGGCTGGCAGTGTATTTATTCACAAATGACATTTATATATAAAAAAAGGTAACTGTATAACACAAGGAAAAGGGAAAAGCTTCAGTTGAAAAGTACACACATTGCTGAAGAATTCATTATGTAGCTGCAGTTTCCAAAACAAAAGTTTCTGCATCCTCACCTTTCTGTTTCTCCCTTCCTAAAGGAAACTATGCTTGTATTTCATATCATAATGAGAGGCTTGTGGACTTGTTCCTTCCTTTTCATCTTCATTGTGAGTCCTGATCATGTCTGATTTCCTAGCTAGAGGTTACAGAGTGACTGTATTGTTGGTCATTGAGGCCGTTTCTACCCCTGTATGCCCTAATCTGATTGTCGGGCTGAAGCTGACGATCTCAAATATCGGTCAATCAATCAACCTACATCTGTAGTTTCTAAACACCTTGTTCCTCATTTAGTCATTCTTTCAACCTTAATTCACCCTTACCATTCATCTGATTCAGGGTTTGCATGTGCTGTTGGCTAATCTTTTTTTACATTTAAATTATTAAAATTAAACAGTAATGATACTTTCAGGTCTTGGTCTGGCATTTATGAGGAACAACTGAGATAAAGCTGACACTTCGAAGAAACTCTATTACTGTATGTCTGTGAAACCTCTTAGCAATAACATTTTCCTCTGCGTTTTTGTCACCCCCTCTCACACACACACACAGTCTCTTTTTCATTCTGTGCTCATTTCATGCTCCCTCTGGTTTATAGTAAATGGAGTTATTGGCCAGACAGCAGGATAGTTAAACAGGTGTTTCCCAAATGGGCACTGAGCTGCATCGTTACAGGAATGGCCTCTGTTTTGCCCTTCGCCTCGGGCTGAACCATTTGTTTGAAGAAGTGTGAAAAACACCATTTCACCCATAGTGTTCACTCACTCATTATTCACTTATGGATAGCAAAGGGGTCAGCATCTCTCTGATGGGGTTCACAGATGCTATGACTGCAGTTGCTTGGACATTAGAAAGCAGAAGGGTACTTGATCTGTTGTGGTGGATGGATTTGGTTGTTTCTGCAAGTAAACACATCAATATCCTCTTCTAATGCTTTTTTGCTTTTTATTTTCTCCTCCTCAGCTGTGCAAAGGGGTCGTATGTCCAACTCACAGACCAGTCCAGGACAGTACCTGAGCAACGGGAGTGACCCATACAATGGGCAGCCGTATCTCTCAGGCTTCATCTCTCTGCTCCTACGGGCCGAGCCGTACCCCACGTCCCGCTATGGAGCCCAGTGCATGCAGTCCAACAATCTTATGGGCATCGAGAATATCTGTGAATTGGCCGCCCGTTTGCTGTTCAGCGCCGTGGAGTGGGCAAAGAACATCCCATTCTTTCCTGACCTACAGCTAATGGACCAGGTAAATCAAGATAATTTTACTTAAAACATTTTTTTAATTTTTAAATGTTTATTTGTGTATTCTTAATTATAATTTTTATAAAATTATAAACTAATAAATATATTTTATTTGATACTTTTTTAACTTTCTATATATTTTTTTCCTTTTATATAATGTTTTAAAAAAAATTATATTTTATTTTATTTATTGAATCAATAACAAAAAGTGGTAGGCCGGCCTGGTTACATCAGTCGAAAGAAAAGTTATTAACATTTTTGTAGGGAGTAACATGCACTGTCTATTGGAACATCTGTAAGAAACTAAATTAAAGCAATAAATCATTATTGTGATAATTTTCCTGAAACCCACTTGACCTAGATGAAATGACTGTAATGCACAGCCTTGAGTGGTATATTGCTAATAGTAAATTTATGGATTTTTTATGCTAAGTAATATATATATATATATATATATATATATATATATATATATATATATATATATATATATATATATATATATATTTACCTCCTCATGACTTTGCACAAGAAACACACATTTATATTCATGTATTTTATATCTTGAGGTTTATTTAAGGTTTATTTTTTTTAACCATCTGTTGCAATGTCTCACACGTGTGGACCCTTTTTGTGTAGGTGGCGCTCTTGCGTATGTCGTGGAGTGAGCTATTCGTTCTAAATGCTGCTCAGTGCTCTATGCCACTGCATGTAGCGCCCCTGCTGGCCGCTGCCGGTCTACATGCCTCCCCCATGTCAGCCGAAAGAGTGGTGGCCTTCATGGACCACATACGTGTCTTCCAAGAGCAGGTGGAGAAACTGAAAGCCCTTCAGGTAGACACGGCTGAATACTCCTGTCTGAAGTCCATCGTACTCTTCACCTCTGGTAAGAACAACTAGCTTTAAGGCTACTTGGTTTGATTAGTATTTACCTCAATACACCTCAATTACACCTCAGTAATACCATTTAGAAAACTCCTGGACCTGTTTTGCTGATTCGTTTAGATATAGTTGTCACTAGTCCTGACTATTTTGTGAGGTTTCCAATAGTGTTTGTTACTAAGCGAATTACATAGAAAGGGTACCAGATTACATAATGTATGTTACAGTATAAACAACATGTTACACGCAAAACATTCATGATGGGCAGGATTTCCTGTGCCATTGCCAAACGCTTTGGTACAGAGCTTCAGACTGAGAGATGTCTTGCCCACTGGTTTAGATTATTTCTGATTCCCTCCTCTACCTGTCAGAAACCCTTTTCCAGCCCAGATCTACACTTTTCCAAATGGATGACTGAACCTACCGCTCTCGATTCACTTTTTTTATCACTCAATCCTTCACACTTCCATCTATTATTGAAACCAGCCAAGCAGCCCCCGCCCCACCTCAACTTCCACCAACATGACTGAATTATGCATGCTGAGTTGCAGCAAGAGGGATTCGCTTCAGTCTGGCCGTGACCTACATAACCTCTGTAGCCTTGGGCATCACTGTGATCCATCCTGCAATTCCAGCCAAAGCCCCACTCCACCCCCTGCCGGGATCTGCCGGCATGAGCTAACAGGGACAGACAAACTCTTGTGGCCCGTAACCTTAGCCCAAACCTCCTATCACCTCACATCACCCGACAGGCCTCTGATGTCAGCCAGTCGCCCCGATTGCCTGACGCGGTGCGGTGGCAGCTCCAAGCGCGTGTTCACACTGTGAAACACAAAGAGAGAGGGGGATGCATTTGCTGTGCAACGCCAGCATGAGGGGGACTGATGCAGAAGCACGCAAGGCTTGTCACCGCTGACATTACGCCAGGGACTGATGCATCAGTGCCCCCCTTACAAAACGCTGCCTACCGTAACTGTACATGTCTTTATCTGGACTCATGGGACAGAAGTGGCGGTTGTGTCCCACTCAGCGGGGATTCTCGCCCTCATAGAAACATGAAGCAATTAATCTTTTGTTATCAGAACTGAAGCTCAGCATGATTAAGTGTACACGTACACCATTGATAAGAAGCGTGATCGAGAGAATGACAAAGGGCATCTTGCTTTAAAAACGAGCAATTTTACACACTTGATTATTTCAGTCTTTTCAGTAAGAACCCACATTTCAGTTTAAGTCAAAATACTGATATGATAGATAAACAGACAGACAGATAGATTGATTTGTAGAAAGATGGATAGATGGGTTGATATGTACTGTACTACAGTATTTCTAATTTTCCTATCTGTTTTTACTTTCTTCTTCAGATGCTATGGGTCTGTCTGATGTGGCCCATGTGGAGAGTATCCAGGAAAAGTCCCAGTGCGCTCTTGAGGAGTATGTGCGGAACCAATACCCCAATCAACCCAACCGATTTGGCCGCCTTTTGTTACGATTGCCCTCCCTGCGCATCGTGTCTTCTCCTGTTATTGAACAGCTGTTCTTTGTGCGACTGGTAGGCAAAACACCCATTGAGACCCTACTGCGGGACATGCTGCTTTCCGGCTCCAGCTACAACTGGCCTTACATGCCCGTCCAGAGAGACCGGCCCATCTCACTCCATTACAATGAGAATGGGCCCTGATCCTGCCCCCATAGTCCATATCACACCCGCACTGCCATGGGGTCATGGCCGATACAAAGAATCTGTCAGCAAGCCATGCCCCTTTCTGCCACATCCTCACCTGCTCACTTACCTGAAGCACCAGCCGTTTGATCTATTAAGGGGAATGGACTACAGCGCTCATATAGACACCGAACTGTTTCCTACAGAGGTTTACTATGAATGAGGACTGAACGAGAACATCCATTCCTGATTTTGACTCAACCAGAAGCCATTAAAGCTGATGCCAAAACTTTACTAGAACAGCTATTAGATGGACCTCGAAAACCACTCGTATTAATGGGAGAGTCAAGATTCGATCTGTTTGTTTGGGGGATTGTACTTCACCCCAAATACAACTGAGAGAAAGGCAAGACTCTTGCAGGACTCATTGGAGAGAAAGCCATTGCCAAAATAGGACAGGCAACTGAACTCTCTGGAGCATTTTGTGGAATTGATGACTAAGGTGAAGTTTGTTTGTCTAGTTAATTTTTGCATTTTGGTCTCTGATGAAGTGGGAAGACTTGAAAGAGGCACTTGAAACCAGCCAGATAACCGTCACTTTTCTTGCTTTTTTCAGCTGCATCCAAATAATCAGCACACCTAGACAGAATGGTGCCGTGTCAAGCACAACATGCGTCTTGTTAAATACAGGTGTTTATCTCCTGTAGCTTCAAGAAAAACACTAGGGTAAAATAGGGTATTCTGGGACATTTGGGAATGTCGGGTACATTGGACATTGTCCAAGCCAACAAAGTCTATGCTAATTGTACCATATTCTAACTGGCTTGTCATAGGATGAAGTCTTGCTTGATTGTGTAAAGTGTTGAGGTGGCAGTCAAGCATGCAAAAATGACCCAGATTACCCTAATTCACCTGACAAACTCAAGACCTCAATTATGCCAATAGTCTGCCTTTGATGACCAAGTATATTGTGTAGCATACTGTAGGTTTCATCAAGTATTTTAGTTATTTTCTTGCTCATTTGAATATGTTTAAACCCCATTGTCACAATTTTAAACATGGCACTACGGCTTTTAAAGCAGCATTTGGATATAAAAGCCATTGGACCTTTGAAAGCAGGACCTGTTGTATTAGTTCACAGAATATTTCTATCAAAATATGTTTTTCTGTATTTTAGTTTTGGAGAAATTAATTAATGAAATAAAAGTCTCACATTCAATGAATTGCTGCTGTTGTTTTGTTGTTGTTGTTGTTTTTGTGGCATTTTGTTCCTGTTTCTCATTTCATTCTCATATTATTCTGGTTTGGGCTAATCCTTAATAGTTTTTAAGCCTGTTGAGCATAAAAAATGGATCTGAACCCAAATGCTGATGTGTCTGACTGCCCAAAACAGGTTTTCCTAAGGTATTTATCTCCATGGCAAAAGGCGTTCCAGGTCAGTGTTCCCAATACCATGATTAATGGTTAAGGACCATTGTAAAAGGATATTTGGTTATATTTGGATTGGATTTGCACTAAACAGGTCAATTTAAATAAATCGACTTTATCACATGACTTCTAGTCACCTTGAAACATAACTTCATGTTTGTCGTTCTTATGAGTGGATTTTTTCAAAATGCTAAATTATTTCTTTAACTTAATTTAGTTTGTTACTTAATGGCAGTTTCTTCCATTTTAGACATTAGGGCTTCAAAGGTATTGCTCACCCAAAAATTACAATTCTGTCATTAATTACCCTCATGTCTTACCAAACCTCTAAGACCTTTGTTCATCTTCAGAACACCAATTAAGATATTTTTGATGAAATCTGAGAGCTTTCTGACCCTGCATAGACAGCAACGCAACTACCACGTTCAAGGTCCAGAAAGATAGTAAAATAGTTCAAATAGTCCATGTGACATCAGTGGTACACCTGTAATTTTATGAAGTCTTCATATCTTCGACGTGAGTTCACAACTACCATAATGCATCTAACTCTGGGCGCAGTTGAACATGGTGGTTGCTTTGTCTATGCATGGTCAGAAATATTTTAAAGCTGTAAGTTTTGCCTCTTTGTCTCCATATCTGTTTGAAAACCTGCAGTGGCAGCTATTTTGCGTGGGCCATAAATAGGCATGGCTCCAGCGTGGATGAATCTAGGGTTTTGATAAGTATATGTGGCTGTCAGTCACTGCACTGGTGTTAATACTGTACTGTATGGAATCACAGATTCTAGCATAAATCTTGGAATATATGACTCAAATTAGAATTTTCACCGGATATTGTCATCTGAATAAGTAACAAGTCTGCCACTTTTGTTCTGACCAACTGAAGAAAAAACATTACAATAAATCACACTACCAATGGTGATTAAATCTAATGATCACTTAGTGCACATACCATCTAACCGTGCAAATTATTATTATTGGTATACCTTCTCAAATTGTTAATGTTAACAACATGAGCATTGTGTGTATTTTGTGTATATTAGCATTACATGAATATTTATGTATGGTCTAATCTCTAATTGTCATACCATTCAGAAATTATTTTGATCCAAAAAGAGAATTAATCTTCCTTCGAACGGTTTCTTTTAAAATACAAAAATGTATGTAATCCCATGTAGGTTATCAAGTAATCAGATGCACATTTAAAAATGGTATATAGTTTAAGTCACATGTATTTAATAAACACATAATCCTTTCTGGATTACAATCCACCATCAAAATGATAAGTGTAATTATTCCAGCTGCTGTGAGAAAGGCTATAAATGATCCACCACCTGCAGCATCCTCGCATGCCATAGCCTATTAGCCGGGATGCCTTCTTTACATTTACAGATGTGACGTAATGACGCCAATGACCCAATGATATGAAATCAGTGTATCAATACAATGAATACAGGCACTATAAAGAGCCTTAATCCACTACATACTGGGACACTAAACAGCTGTGCTTTTTTTTTTCTGTCGCATCAGGGGATATTCTAGGGAGTGATCGTGACATAGCCATTATGATCTTTAAAGATCACTGAATACATTAACCTATATGGTTTTAAGAATATACAGTGGAGTACAGTACACAAGACATCTAAATACTTAATTGTAAGATGATGGAAAATTCATTTAACCTTTTTTCATTTAACATTTTTTTCAATGCCTAATGCTCAGACCTCTGTTGGCAGGATTATAAGTCATGCTGGTGGTCTTGTGGTCTCCAGACCCCTACCAGCAATACAGCGGCTAGTACGACGATTACTTGTACCTTCATTTCAGACCTGTCACTCCAGTTCAACAGTGACCTCTTCACCTCAACAACATGCAATATTACCTAACTGTGAATATTAAATATATTTGCAGCAGCATGTGCCCCTTGGGTAAGTTAAATGTCTGTTTGAATGTAGATGCATATTAGTTTTTATCATCTCATACATATTTCAAGCATCTATAAGGAGGCTTGTATTTTACATCTTCAGTTCGATAAAAATCCAGCTTCAGCTTAAGCATTGTTTAGACTCTGACGTGTTTTAATAGTCATTGTGGCTTGTGGTTAAGATGACAAATCTGGTGTCAGGCCCCATAAATCATTCAGACGCGACAGTGATTGTTCCAAACTCTACTATAGCAAACAAATGGGCAGTTGTTGAGCAGTGCTTGAGTCAAGCACACATTTAACCTCTAACTGATGATGAGACAATCTCAATTTAGCAAGAAGCCTGGATGAACAATTGCAATGCACGTTTCAGATGTTAAGAAAGAAGTCGCCGGCAGCTATAGCGCTTAAACTTGAACACTGGCCACAAGGGCAAGCGGTCTGTCTCTGGGAGGGTTCAGTCAGTCAGATCAATAGTTGAGACGTCAAACTGAATTGAGGTCAGTCTTTTTGCATACGAGGTCTCTCATCTTTGGCTATCTGTCAGGAAGCCAGCTGCTGAAGCTGAACTCCTGCCCTGCGGCGGTTGAGGGAATGCACAAAGCTGTACTTGAGAAGTTTGGGACGATTGCTTTTTGGGGGTGCTGAAATCAAAACCCCATTTATTTAGGTGTTTTTCATTTGAAAATGAAATCCATTTCGTTTTCCAAACCGAAAATCCAGAGCAATCACAATCTCATAAAACTAATGACCGTGACTAAAAGAAATTCTTCCATCACAGTCACTGGGACCGAAACATCCGCAGCATTTTAACAAAATTTTCCACCCTTCCTGTAGCTGTTATAAATCCTTAAAGAGGGCCTGACGAGGATATGTGGCAATGGCATCAATATTGATGTGGGAGAAAGTCCTTCCAAAACCCAGTTAAGCTGCAGGGCATCAATATTGATGGTGTTGTGTTTCCAACTGCCCCAGGGCAACTCTCAAATAGTGATTACCAAAACGCAAGAGTTTGATTAAAACGCTCCCAGAATAGAGATCTTCAGTTTAATGATTTGTAAATCTCCCTCCAAACTGTTTCGATTCTCAAATGGATATTCAAGTCTGGTCTGTATGTTTCTCATTCTCCTATTTGTGTAATCTGTGAATGATTCGAAATAATTATCGCCTGTATTCTAATTTTACTAGCCCCTTTCTTAAAGGAACCATTCACGTAAAATTGCACATTAGCATTTAGAATCAAGGCACATAGCAGTGGCTTGACATCATGTTTCTCACAAATGCTTTTATATGGATACAGATGACTAAATGTAGTGCTTTTATGTTAATTGTATGCTTTCATTTACACTGTATAATGTTACAAAAGACTTATTTCAAATATGTTCTTTTGAAACTTTTCAAATCATAGAATCCTAAAAAAATGTATTATGGTTTATATAAAAGTATTAAGCTACACATTGTTTTCCAACTCTGATAATAATAATAATAGCACTGAAGACTGGAATAATGGTGTTGAAAATTCAACTTTGCACTGCAGGAATGAATTACATTTTAAAATATATTCAAATAGAAAACAGAGTTTTAAAATGATAATACAATTTCACATTATTTAGTATTTTTTATGTATTTTTAGCCTTATATGTAACCGAGTTCCAAAGGTTTCTCGAAAGGCACAGATTCTGCTCCCCATTAGCTCAGTTGTTTATTTGTGTTCACAAGGGCTCTGTGAGTCACATACTGAACTGATGCCCAGTGACACACATTGCGTTAAAAGTTCTCTGATTCTAGACAATTCTATAAGAGTGGACAGAGTGATTAAAGCATCCTGGATTCACAGGATTTTTCTTGGCTACATGTTTGCGGGCGAATTTCCCAGGGGGTTTCTACTTCCTGTTTCATTATGATTTCCATACTCCACATTAATGATATCATACTCTCGCTGTTGCCGACCCCTCTGCTGGAGCATAGATATGATTACAGTGATGCAGTTTCTGGGTCAGTAAGTTAAATATTTCAGATGGTTTATTTTTAGGCACATCTGTTTCCACTTTGTGCATGCTCTCCCCCCCGTTTTGCTTCCTCTCAGTATCTCTCTCCCCCCTCCTTTCTGGCTGTCTTGGCTTTGGGCAGCATTTGACCTAGAAAGTCATCATCACATGGCCTTAAGGCCTGTCAATGTTACCCAGAATTGGTGTGTGCCATTAGCAGAAAGTGCTGTGCATGGTGAAGTTATAAGCATTTTTATCTTGCTACATTATAGTGGGGTCCAAAAATCCATCTGTGCATTAAAATGCTTGTGTTTTCCTTTTTTTCTTTTTAATTAAATACTGTTTAAAATTTTTAAGAACTCAAAAATGTACGAATTTCATAATTTATTAGCATTTGACATGTCCCATTTTTTCTTCAATAATAGCAGCACTAAAGCTGACACGAACAAAACCTGATGATCCATGTACAAAGAGATTTAACTTTGCCACACAGTAGTTTATTTTGAATTAGTAACCAGTAAGTTATACAAAACGTAATTTACTGTTTGAAAGAAATTGCTACTTTTATTCAACAGTGATGCATTTAACTAATCAAAAGTGACAGTTAAGACAAAAGATTTCTATATCAAATAAATGATTTTTATTAGTAATACTTTATTTATTTTTTATTTATTTATTAGTAATAATTTATTAAAATAAATACGAATAATAGTTTATTTGTTTTAAATGTATATTAAATCAATTTTATTTGAACATACTTTTTTTACTACATAAATTACTACATAATAATTACTTAATTATATATTAATTGATAAAAAAATATTAATTTCTTATTTTGTGTCAAAATGTTTATTTTTTAATTTATACAAAATGAATTATGATCTAAATTATTATCCAGTTTTATGTGAATAATTATGTTCTAAAATACAATTATTAAATAAATATGAATTTCCTATTTATTTTGTGTCAAAATATTTCTTTTTTAAATGTATATGAATTTTTTTTTAATCTAAATTATTATGAAATTTTATATGTGTAGTTAGTCCATCAACACTATTGAGGTCAACAACTTTCCTGTCCATTAAATGCATAAAATATAACTTTAAAAAATTATATTATTATATTAATATTTTTATATAATATATATTATTATTTAAAAAATCTAAATATACTAAATAAATATGAATACTTTTTTATGTAATTTATTTTAATATTCTTCCAACTTTTTATTTCAAGCTTTAAATCAGATTTTGAATCCCAGATTTTAAGTTTGGTCTGAGAATTTTGGATTCAGAGAACGTTTTTGTGGGAGAGAATGTTTATGACTTCAGAAATGACAGTGATTTGAGTTTTGCATGCACAGATTGTGTATCCGCCTGCACATCACTAACAAACTCTGTCTGCCCTTTGCAGAGCTGCACATTGATTCCTGATCTCTGTGTGAACTCCACTGTCATTACACCAGCACTGATGGATCTACTACATTAGATCACAGTCATATTCTATTGAGTTGTTCAGTACAGTCAGGACAGAGTAATTGTTGCAGAGATGACATGCCATTGAACTGTTAACAGAAAGGGCACGAGTTGAGATGAGATACAGCACTCAGTCCTCATGGCCTTTAGGCAAATTTCCAATCGTGTTGACAACATCTGACACTATATGCTGAGCAGTTAGTATCTGCATGTTTTGATCAATTAATATGTTTACTTAACTTTTTTTTTTAAAATATCTGGGGGATATCATGCTTGAAAAAGGACATAAAAAAAAAACATTAATTGATTACATTAATAAGCATTTCTGGCAAAAAGACAATTTCCAGTCTTTCTACTTCAAAAACCTTACATTTAACTGAATGTGTTACATGCCATTTTTTATTATTTATGATAAACTAACTTATTGTGGGTCACAGTATAATGACCTCACATGACACTGCCTCTTGATAACCAGAGTCCGGCTCTTAAATACGTATTTAATTTGATGCATTTTGCATTATTGTAGCATGCAGTTCCACACCGGAAAGAATAGAGGGGCCTGTCTGCTTGTCATAAATTACAAATGCACTGAATTCATTAGTCTGTGTACTGTTTTGTCTTATGCCCTCAGCATTTTTCATCACAGACACGCAGCGATTCCAAACCGGTGCCACAGAGGTTGATTGTGTCTCTGCCAGCCCGTCACAGAAGCCCCATCCAACTTCTCACCTGCAGCATTCTGCTCTGTGGATCTCACTCAAGTGTAATTGGGAACTCACATTCTGGGACCAGCTCTGCCTTTGTTCCCCTGCTCGGATGCACTGACCCGGATGTGTGAGGTCGCAGTCATGTTAATTGGCGCGGGGTGTTGCAGCTGCATGATTCGCGGTGTTTTTCCACGAGTCTGTGTGTGTGGAAATTGCTCATCGGAGTGAATAAATCTGTTTCCAGAGACCAGAGGAGCACTATTAGAAACAAACACATGCTGATTTAACACATTTAGGAGTATTTATGTGCAATTAGACTTTGATAGCGCATCAGTTCTATGTATGTTGTGTAAAAGCTTTCTCCATCATCATCTCGGAGTGTACAGCACAAACCTCCGGGCCATTCGAGGGCTCCCCCACCTGTCCATCTGTCATTAGTCTCTGTGGATCCGCAGTCAGCCGGCTCTGTTCCGGACAGGAATAGTACAGCTGTCCCGGCGGTCTCTGGCCTGTCCCGCAGCACCTGTTCTGACCTCAGGGACAGTTGTCTCTCCATTTGTTTTGTTTTTTTGCCATGGCAAGGTGTCCTTGGCTCTGGGCTGCCCAGCTATACAGTAAAAACATAATGATTTATGAGTTACCAACACTTTTTATGGCTAGTGTGATCACTTTCATCAACACAAAATGGAAAAACTCATTATCTCTATGATGTTACACATTTCTCTTTTACAGGAAATTCTAGATCTACATCTGCATTTCTAAAGAAACTGCATATCAGCGCCCTGGCAACCAATATACTGTATAGCAACACCATAGTGGTAAGTTTTGAACAGACAATCACCACTTGTTTTTATTTAGTATCTTGTACAGGTGTTTTTTGCTATAAAGCACATTATTTATGTGCTTCTACTGTAACCAACAGCCCTTTTATATATTTTATATTTTTTATTATTTAGTTATGCATTATATCCATATGCAACAAAATTAATAAAATCTCAAAATCTCATGGCAATGGCTTCAATAATCTAAAAAAAAAAAAAAAAAAAAAAAAAAAAAATATATATATATATATATATATATATATATATATATATATATATATATATATATATATATAATTTTCCTGGTACAAATTACTTTCTATAAAATGTTTTTCAAATAAAAAATACACGACTATTCAAAAGTATGGGGTCAGTAGGATTTCTTAAAAAAAAAAGAACACTTTTATTCCGTAAGAATCAATTAATTTGATCAAAAGTGAAAAAGACTTTTATCGTTTTATTTAAAAAAAATCTATTTCAAATAAATATTGTTCCTATAATCTTTCTGTTTATCAAAAAATCCTTAAAAATGTATAACTGCTTTCATAAAAATATTAAGCAGCACAATTGTTTTCATCACTGCTTATAATAAGAAATGATATGAGTAATGAGTAATGATATTGTCTAGATGCATCTCGGTCAGGTCTGGGGACTGGAGGTCTGTGCGGTGAGGACAGTGGAAAAGATCATCAGCTCTTCAGTGCCTTCCATCCAGGACCTTGCTCACAAACGCTGTCTTGCTGGTGCCCGAAATATTCTAAAGGACCTCACTATGGACTTTTTATGCTGCTGCCCTCTGGAAAAAGGATTTGCAGCATTCGGGGCAGAATAGTAAGGTCCTGACTTTTTTAATCTTATTGTCAAGGGATCGCGTTCAATGGAATGAGATGGGGATATTGCAATAACTGTATCTATTTATGATGTATTTATTTAAATAATTGTACTAATATTGTACTAACAGCCACTTAATAAGTGCAATAGTTTTGTTTTTAGATGATGCTGTTAAATTATTCTTCGTGTTATATTCTCTATTCATGTTGGAGCATTTTTTTTATTTTATATTATATATATATATATATATATATATATATATATATATATAATTTTTTTATTTTTTTTTACAGTAGAACATGTTTTAGTTAGTGTAGATTTTCTTTATGAGCCAGTGAAACTAAATTTCATTCATATGTGCATTCTACAATTACAGTTGAAAGACAACAAAGCAACCAAACCAATGATGCTGAAAATTAAGCTTTGCATCACTGGAATAAATATATTTTAATAAATTCAACTAGAAAACAGTTATTTTTAAATTGTAGCAATATTTCATGATTTTACTGTATTGTTAATAAAATAAATTCAGAATTTGTGACATAATGGACTTATTTCAAAACATAACAAAAATTGTTGTATGGTAGTGAATTGGATATATTTTTAAAGTCACTATGTTTTTATTCAGTAACCCAGTATTTATACAATACAAATAAGTGCATTTTCAAATCTTATTTTGAATAAGACAAAGGTTAAATCAGCTGAGTCAGGTTATGTAACTCCTGAGCTTTCTACAGTATGTCTAGCACGCTGCCAGTACTCGTAGTCCAGTATGTGCAGTACATCTCTTATAGGTCTCTGTTCACCCCTGCCTGACACCCTCAGACTCACATTTGCCCCACTTCACAACACAATGCTGTTGTTAATGGGACTCTTACCAGTAATTCAGCTTTCACCTATAAAGTGGAGTTGGTGCTGCCTAGCGTTGTTAGTCCCTCCCTTGTGACATTTACAGCAGAATGCCAAACAGAGACAGGAATGGTATGTTCGAAACTGACCCGTCCATGACCCCTACCCCATTTTGCAATCGCCCCACTGGGCGTGTCTTGTTGGGATGGTTGTGTATGTTGCTGGTGCACGTGTACACTATTGCATAGTGTTGCAGGAGATTTAAAGCATGGACTATCAATGCATCTACCTGCATGCAAGCACATCGCAAAAACAAACAAAAAAAATGTCTATTGCTGATTTTCAGCTCTGCCGTTTTGCGCATGGCTGCGGAGAAGGTGTGAGAAAGCAAAAAATGTGTGCATGCAGGGGTGAATAGTGCAAGATGTGTGTATTAAGTGCTGGTGTGTTGGTCTCAGGGTTGGCTGCCCCTGTTTGTATCTCCCAGGGAGATCTGTGACCGACGCTCCTCAAGTTGAAGGTTCATCTTCAGTTCAGTGGAAGGTTCACTCAGCGGTCAACAGGCTACTCTGCTATCAGGGCACTCTCGCTCTTTCTCACTCCATCTCTCCCTCCCTCTCTGGCTTTTCCCCTTATTTTCTGGTTGTAAGCAATTTAACTAGTATACAGTATGTATCAAACACCAAGGCTGGGTTGTTATCACCTTCATTGTTAACATACCAGTAACTCGGCCTGTTGCAGCTGCTTTTTTCTGCTTGAGCTCAATGTTTGTCTTCACTGAGGTATAGTTTTTGGCTGTTTAATGTATCATTTAAGTGGACCTTGCAGGCAAACAGATCTTTTGAACATACTGGCCTGGCATTGCTGTGCAATTTTACAGTCCGTTTGTCTCTCTTCAAAATGCAATGACCTTTTTCGAGGCTTAATTTACAAACAATGAACTGATGTGTTTAAGCCCGTCAGCTGCAGCACCATACTTTCATATGATGAAAAGGGTGAATAAAACACTTGATGCCCAAAATAAAGTAGAAAATCACATTTCAATCCTGGGCTGCATAAACTTAATGTAATATTATAAAATGTATAAACTATTCATTTTAAAATATTACTCAAAACATACATATATATGTATGTATGTATGTATGTGTGTGTGTGTGTGTGTGTGTGTGTGTAATTTATCATTTTTTATGTTTATTTCAAAAATAGGGTATATATTTTTTCTTTTTTAATTCATTTAATCATAATTAGTTATGCATTTAACAATGTGGTCAATATGTAAATTATATAAAATATATAATAATAATAAGTGCTATTAATATAAATATATAGCAAACAAAAATGTCCATACTAATGATGTCCAGAAGGAAGAAAGTCATACAGGTTCGACATGACATGAGGGTAAGTAAATTTTGATATAATATTTTATTAACCCTGTCTGTAATAGTTATTGCAATTAAGTATATCTATATCCATATAATTCTATTCTATCATAAAGTCATGTGAGTTTTATGTGCAAAGGCTGTGCCTCATGGCTAAACAAATATATAATCTATAGAAATGGTATCATTTTCTGTGAGTTGGTGGTGATAATGTTAACAAGGCCATGACTGCTGACACAGGCTAAAGGTTCCCCAGCAACCAGAAGCTTATCAGGAGCACACTCTTACTGTGATCACAGTGGCCTTTAGCACAGCACTTAACCTCTGCTGCTGGAGAGGAGAGTCTGCTATTAATGCACTGCAGATCGCTCTGAATGCAAACTACCCACTGCATGGCAACTGACAAGTAAAAACTGATCAACAAAGAACAGAAATGTCATTTAATTTTCTGCAGTCAAGAAGGGCTGTTTCATTGTTGTTTCCACAGCTTAGCTTCCCATATTGCTCATATATCAATTTAAAAGCAGGTTGCATGACTATAAGTAAGGACATTTTAATACAGTAGGTTACTGACAATTCTTTTTTTTTAACTACTTTACATATAAATAACGAATGTATTTACAAATTAATGAATTAATTAAATAATGAATTGCCTTTTTACATTTGTGTAAATATGCAAACTCTATTCAAAAATGTTCATATTAACTTTTTTGCATTTAATCATAAAGTTAGAACTATTAACTTACTATAACACCAATAAGACTAACACTATAAGCATATGGCGTATTAAACCATGAAAAAACACCATTCAATTAATCAGCATTAAAAAAAAATAATAGTTTGAAAACCGTATAATAAATACTAATTGCATACATACTCACATTTTTCTACGCATTCAGTAACTTTACCTTAGCTTATCAGTGTGCAACAATAAGGAAAATTCCCAAATAAAGAGGAAAATCAGACATGAATATCATAAAAGTGGCCAGAATTGGGTGCAGAGAAATCTTAGTAGTGTTTTTTCGCTGTTTTTGCTCATGCAAGAAAGAGCCAATCAGTGACAGAAAACCGAAATTGGTTGACAGTGTAAATGTGACCTGTGTATGAACATTAATACTTCAGGTTGACTGTGATGCATCGAAAATGTCTTATTTGAATAGCAGGCTGTGCTGCTGGCTCACCGCCCGACCGTTTTTGTGTATTGCTGAGTTTCATTTCGCTTGAGAGATCGAAGCTCTTCTTTATGGCTTGAGTGCGACCTTTGTCAACCCGGGTGAATTAGCTAGAAGCGTATCAGCTGCGCCGGCCTTTTTCTCGACTGTCTTATTAGCTGAGTAAAGCAAAGCGGGGGTCACCTTTAAGTAACCTTATCTTGTAATTGGGTTCAAGGTTAAGTGACCTGGGAGCAGAGAGGTCCAGGGTTAAGGTTGGGGTGACAGAGAGGGAGGCAGCATTTAATCACAATTGGGGGAAAAAAATCAAGGAGCAGGATTCAACTGTCTGGGTCAGACCAGATCTGACCGCGGGGTGAAGGGAAGTTGTCAAGCAGCCCATATTCAAGCCAAGGTCCTCGAAGCTTTTAACCTTAGCAGCACAAATCGATACGGGCAGCGACGGGCTAATATTTATCTTGCAGATGGGAGTATTAAACGAGGCCTTTGCCAGAGCTTCCCTCGGTAGACCAGTAGCATCCTGAAGCTCCTCTAATTGAAATGTATGCGGGAAAACGGGCGGTGAATGAAAAACAGCCCTGACAGCTTTTCGCTCCAGCAACTGCCCCACATTAGCTGCCCTCGAGGAGATGAATGACCAGCGGCGCAGGCTCAGCTGAAGCGGCCCATAGACCCGTCCACTGCCAAGGGCAGGGAAATTGGCCAGAGTAAAGAGCTTGTAAATAACCAGTCATAAACATCTGCCTTATAAGCTCGGCCGTCCACATGGAGTTTTTCATCTACCCATCGAGCTTGGATAAGCTGTGCATTATGACTATAAAGAGAAACATACAAATATATATTTTTACATTGTGATTTTGAATGTGTGTTACTGTATAAGTTGCATCCTCTTTTTCCTCATTCCTCATTTGCTTTAAAATTAAATATAATATAATATAATATTTCTAATAAGAATAATATAATATAGTATAATATATTATAGTATAATATAATATTTCTAATAAAAGTTTTGAATAAATGTTTGAAAGTGCCAGCTTGATGAATTTTCAATGCATATTAATAATATAATTATTAACTAAAACTAAAATCATAAAAACATTTCCATTACTTGAAATAAAACAAATATTAACCGACATAAGATAAAATATAAAAAGCTAGTTTATTTAGCTAGTTGCTAATAGTTTATCACTTTCATTTAGTTTGTACTAATGTACTAAAATAACTAAAATAAAAAATAAAATAAAATTTTAGAAAAAAGTATATAGACATTTTAAAAACACAAATTTCAAAACATACAACAAAATTAATACAGCTTTAAAAATCAAAATGAAAAAGGAAAATATAAAAACATAAACTAATTCAAAATATAATAAAAACTAATTATATATCAATGATATAAAATGGCTTAATTATTTTCAGTATTTTAAACATTGTAATATTTTGTTTTTTGCATTGTACATTTAAAGCAATAATAGAGTGGTCTAAACTATTACTGATTTTTTTTTAAATGCACAAGGATTGTATTCTTTGCACCTATGCTGGTACTTCAGATGTGGCTCTGAGGGAAGATGTGCTTACTTTGTGTATAAATATATATGTGGATAGCTCTCATATAGCTGTTGCAAGGCATGCAAAACTGAACGCCAGCTAAGAGCTTTAAGAAAACACTTATTGATTTTATTGTAATTCACACTATTCTAAAGACACATTGCCCATGCGACAGCAGTCCAATATTAATGCACATCTGCAAAGCATGTTTACTATGAAGCAAAGTTATTGATTGTTGTGTTTAACACACATTTAACTGTACATTGTAAAAACAGGCCCTATAATCCCATAAACTGTTTAATAATTCAGAGATGTTATTATGTTTGTGCAAATGCAATACTTTCGATTATTCTGTCCTCTGACAATTTTCTTTAAACACCCTCTCTCTTCTTTTTCCCCTTCAATTTATTGGCTGCCATCTCTGACCCGAAGAGTGACCCCTATCTTAAACACATTTCAATGCAGCCAACAAAATTAATCTGACAGATAAATCACAGTCTAACAAATGGCGGGGAAGACAAGGTCAAAGTCACAAAGGGAATATAAAATTAGGCTAGAATCAGTGTAGCATTAAAAAATCTCCTCCATCTGAAAATATCTGAAGGTTAAAAAATGATGAGACAGATATTCTGGACTGGTAGTACCGGTTTGCCGTCTGCTGTCTCTGGTCTGTTAATAGGCTGGGTCATTTTAAACCACTAGTACAGCTAGCAGCTGATTTGATTTGTATGACAAGTCAAGCAATCGAGCATATTTTCAATGACCTTTGAACTGCAAGCTTTCCAGTTGGCTGCGTGGGGATGCCACCTTCATTTGACCCCTCACCCTACACAGCCATTTCACACTCATATGAGAAAAGAGGGCCCACACAGCACGTCTAAAAGAGACGGTGTTTCATCTATAAACCTGCTTCTATTCGTTAAAGACACAATATGTAATATTTTTTTATTAAACTATCTAGAACATTGTTCAATATTTTGAAAACTTGTGTACTTATATAAAATATCCCAAATGTTTCAAAGACCGTTTAAATCTAGAGAAATAAGCCATTTTAACTAGTGACACGAACCATGTCTATAGGCTGATTGTGTCACCTGCCAATTATGTCATAACCCCTCGATTTCCGTTTTTTGTTTGTAGAAAACATTGAAACATCAAAGACACTTTAATACGTTGTGCGTTTTAATAGACCGGTGACGACCGCACAGAGTACTATTAGAACTTTCAAATGTATCTAGTATGATAAAACAGCGCTGCTTTTTCCGGAAGGAGCAGAAGCGGCCGATTGTGGCATAATAAAAGCTCCGCTGCTTTTAAGCTGTGTCAGATTCGTTCAGCGGACTGGTTTCACTTCGACCACTTTCAGCCTCACCCGGCTTCATTCTGCTATATTAATAAATCATTAGCTCATCCATGAACATGATTTTTTGCCCGAGTCCCTTCGGGTTGCATCGACTGTGGGGATGAAGACGACATCTCCTGTGATTCCACACTCACTGCGTCATCAAACTACGCCTTTGTTTCTTTGTTTTGTTTTAAATACGCACCCTCTAGTGGTGAAAAATGTCATATTGTGCCATATAAATACTTTTTACAAAAAACTTTAGTACACTTTTTCATTGTTATCTTTCAAAGGTTTATAAAACAAAGATCATTGCAGTACTTAATTTAATTTATTAAAAAAAATTAATTCTTAATTCTGTTGTTTCTTATATATTTAGTTGTATTTCTATTTAGTTTTTATTCTTTTATTACATTTATTATAATATAATCAATATAAGTTTTAATATTTTAGTGAATTTTGGTCAATTGTCCTTGATTTTCAGCATTTTTTCATATAAAAGCAACAAAAGTCCAAACGTCTGTGAACTAGGTCACTAAATGGAATATAAAAATAAATATCCTCTAATAGTTTTCTACATTTTAAAATTTGAGATTTTGCACGAAATGGTCAAAATTATTACTTTTTTTTTTTTTTGCACCAAATATCTAGGTAGACCCTACACTTTATTTGCAAAAGATGGACTTTGTTTCCATTTCATTTGCATTATTTAGAACATTTTGAACAATATTTGAAATGCACCTGCACTTAGAAGTCATTTCTTTAGGAATAAAATTTTAGTCTGTTTTTGACAAAGCCATCTTATATTCATTTTATGTGAACTATTCCAAGTTAATGAGGTGATGTGCTGTGATGAGACAGGACTGTGTGCAGCTTCTGTTCAGCAACCCAAAGAATACCCTCCTCACTTTACATCTGAAGGGATTAAAGGGGCTTCCTGTCCCATGACTGACCTTAAAAGCCAATCCAGATGTCCTACAGCCCTCGAGACAAAGAACTCAGGTGACATGTCTTATCTTGAGGGCACTCGAGCTCCTCTTCTAAAGAGGTGGTTCTTTTAAGTGCTCCGTCATCCTGGCAAATGCCTTTTCAATTATTGCACAAGTTTCTCACTTGCTTGTCTGCAAACACCGTAATTGTCCGGGAGACAGCATTATGCATTCAGAACGGCTTCAGAGGTTTTGCTGGGGTTAACAGTGACACATCTCTGAATATTAGATAAAGGGAAAGGCCACACAAATAGAAGCTCAAAGAGCAGTTAATGCTCATGAAGAGATTGAGGGATTAGGTGATCCTCAGGCGCAGATTTTATGCTGAGCTCATTGTTTAGTTTCTAAAAAAAGACTCACAAATGGAGGACACAAAGACAAATATGTAGAAACAAATCTGCAGAATCTTTTATACACTTTTCTTCTTCAAATGTCTCTTATAGTCACTAAGGCTGCATTTATTTGTGCAAAAAATGCATTAAAAACAGCAATATTGTGACATATTTCTATAATTAAATATAGCTGTTTTCTTTGGAAACTTGTTTTTGCCATGAAAAAAAAAAAGTTAAGCTAAAAAAAAGTTGTTCCGCCTAATATTTTTCTTTTTTGCCACAATATAAAACTCTTTACTGTCACTTTTGATAAATAGAATTCAGGCTTGCTAAATAAAAGTATTAATTTCTTAAAATAAAATAATCTACTGACCCGAACATTTTGTATATCCTTCTCAAATCATGCAAAAAAAATAAAAACAATAGATTGTTTTTTTTCAAGATTTTGTTTTCTTTTTTTACCGTTCAGTTTATGTCGATGTCATTTTTTTTTTATATTAATATACTGTTGCAGTTACACATTTCACATTAATATTTCAATTAACATTTTTGTTTCTGTGAACAATTTCAGTGCTGTTTCGAGTCACCACTTTGAAGTCACTGTAGTTTTCCTCATCCCACATATTTCTATTTTCCCGGCCCTTCAAATTCCCCTTGTTCAGTTCATAACATCATTCTACCCCTCCAATTCTCCTCGCTTCTCTTCCTTTCTCAGTATAAGGTTGTCAGAGTTTTTTGGGATCCAGTGAGCTGTGAAATCGCACAAATTGCTGTTGCTTTACGTCTGGCCCGGTGACAGAAAGAGAAAGAGGAGGAGGAGAGAGAAGAGAGATTTTCTGCTCCAACACTTCTGAACCTTTCCTGCCCCCCGTAATCACACACAGACACAGAAGCACACGCACAGCTGCAAAACTGCATCACCCATAACCCCCCCCACCTCCATCTCTAATCCACTCCATCATAAGAGCCCCCCCTCCACCCCTGTTTCCACTCCACAACACCTCCACCACTTTGCTTTAGAATCCGGGTCACTTCACTGAACAACCACACGAAGCCTCGAGAGTGATAAAACCTTCTGACATGCTACGGCATCCTCTGATAAGACCAACACTTCCACCAACTACAAGTGTCACTAGCACTAACACGGGGGAAAGTGTGATGTTTCAGATTTGTATTGCGAAAAAAAAACAAAAAAACATTTGTAAATAATGAGGCTGCTGGTGCATTTTGAAAACAAATAAGAATTAACTCACCAAAACAAAAACATGTATTTAGTCACCCCCAAGTTGTTACAAACCATTATGATGGTATTATTCTTATGTCGAACAAAAAAATGTAATGCTAAAAGTACTATGGCATGTTCTTTTCCACACAATGAAAGTGAAATGCTATTGAGCTCCAAAAAAAAATTACATGAAATTAATACAATTACAATGAATTAATAAAATGCATATAAAAATATTTTTTTGTTTGACAGCTATCTGTTCTCTTTCACCTTCATTATATCAAAGGTATATGGAAAGCTCTCTCTGGTAAACTTTTCCACATGAAAAGGGGTTTTTTTAAAAATGACATGAGGATTAATTTGAAATGTACATATTTATCAGAAGTACCAAACTTCGTGTTAATGCGCGAGACTGCCATAGTGAAGCAAATGTATTATATTCTTCATGTATATTACTACCTGTTACAGTAACACAATAACGCATATGTTCAGTACCGCAGAATGCACGGGCCAAGTGGGTCTGTTTGCATCTGGTACATATTCTGAAAGTAATCTGCTTTGACAGCTGTTTGGACGATGCTATCGACACACACTCAAAGTAATAATCAATATTTGCGAAGGTGGAGGAATGAAGAGTTCAAACCTGAAAGAGTTGTATGTCCGTGAGATGGTCAGCTTTGTGTCCACTGCTCTCTAGTCAGATTTATACTTCCCTCTTGTGGTGGATTAGCGACACTGCAATTGCAACTTTTTTTGAGTGAGATTTTTTTTTACTTACAGCCTACTTATTAAAAGATGGTAGTCTTGCTAACTACTGTTTAAAGAGGTTTCAGAAACTCTTTATCGTTGTAAACTCAGATTAACGTCTCTTGGCTTTTTAGTTTTCGTTAGTATCTTTCTTAACGCTTCTCCTCACCTCAAACGTGCGAACCTCTTGGCGCCCAACAGTTTATACTCCGTTTGAACATTTATCTACATTTGATGTATATAAATTTAGCTTCAACCTTTCTCCTCTGTGTCCCTGATATCAATTTAAAACAAGTTTAAAATATCCAAATGAAGTGACCCTTTCAAAGTTCTCCGCTGGGAGGCGCTGTGTTGTGGCTCTAACACTTCTTTGTGCCTCTGATCAGAAGATAGATGTTTTTTGTTTGTTTGTTTTTAAATGCATCAGCTTTGCAACCAAACAAGGAACATAATCACATTCCAAAAAAAAAATCAAATCTTATTCAGTCTTGCTTGAGCATAACAAAAAGTAGCACAACAACAACAAATAATAATTAATTAATCAATAAAGCGTCAAAATAACCCAAACTGAACCAGAAGGAAAAATAAATGGAAAATAGGCCTAAGTAGGCTACTTAAGATACATAAAAAAGAGCTTTTAAATTAAATTCTACAAATCCAAAATAGAAGTCAATTTTTTATCAAATTTTAAAGATGTAAGATTTTTACATCATTAGGCTATACCATTAAATAAAGTTGGATAGAAGAGAGAAGTTATATGCCGTTTGCTGAAGGAATTACGAAATTGTTTAATTATATGTAGCCTACATGAGCTCTGCACTTGTTGCATGCAGAAGAGTACTTGACAAAGACGGATTTTCTCTGCAACTTTTTTCCAGTGACTCTAGAAGCATGTGTGAGGATAACATAATCAACTGAACGTTAAGTAATCTAACAAACATAAAGTAAAACAAACTACACGATCTACGGTAGTTTCATCTTCCTTACAAACCTACCTAGAATTCCAAGAAAAAAGGTAAGAAGGAAGTCACAGATATGCTACAGCACCATGGACAGTACCCAACACACAGACAAAGCTCCGATGATCCGTCAGGAATTGTCCATGTATGTCACATGCCTTAAATGCAGCATATGTTGTATGAGTGAGTACTGAAGACGTCTTTAGAGACTTACAGCACTGAATGAGTCATATCATGAGAAGTCAAATGTTCCCTGATCTTTTTCCTTGCAGTTGTGGTGCAGTCATGAAAAGCGGGATATACACATTTTTTCCTAAAACACCAGAAAAACATATCATTACTCCAGTTTCTATGTAATAGGCCTAATGACAAAAGAAAGATATGGGTATAGTGCACCAAAGGATTTAATCATCAGGCATTAACCCTAATAACACACAACATATGGGATAATTAATCCTGTTGCATACACCACCAACAATATGGCTTTTTGTCATACTTAATTTTCACATCAATGTGGTTGTGTTGTGCAATCACAACTTGTAACATATGGAGAATATATGGAGAAATGCTATATAGGTGAAGACAACTCCACATAAGGTGGAACAGGCTTTATTTGGCATTTCATAGTACAGTATGTTGTGTGTCAATAGAATATTATTAAAATTTATTTTAAAACAACATTATACACAGTGATACATATTACACAACTCAGTGATCATTATTGTAATCTGGCGTTGAATATAAGTTTTTCCAGTGGTTTGACTTTATTGATAAAATAATGTGGGGGGAAATGTGTCAATTTCTTCTCTTTTTTTGCACGTCTGGTAATAAGATGGAGCCGATTTAAAATAAATAAATAAAAATCCTTTAAACAACAAACGCAAAACCAACAAAAGAAAGAAAGTAAAGTAAAAATAGTAAATTAATCTTTTATGCAAGACTCTTTCACGATTTAATTCATGTCTGACCTCAGACAGAATGAAAACCTAATCAAAGTGAGATTTTACTCACTTTTGAGTACAAATTAGTAACGCTGTGCTGACGTCCATCACAAGAACTGAAGGACGCGAGTCACGCGACGAATCAACGATATCTCTGAAAGCAATCCATGACAGGCGTGTCTGTGAGTCTCGGTTTGACATTTATGTTTTTATCCTACCTTTATATATTGTCTTAATTGCTGATGTCATACCAGAACCAGTAATCATTTGTAATGATTTCGCGATGTTTCGCATTAGATCAGATTTCACAGTCCTCGTGCATTGTTTGTTTGGGATAAGAACACACGTGGCTCAGACAGTCAACGGATGCCTGTCTGAAAATAACCCTATACTTGGATGTTGTTGGATACTTGCGCATTCTAAATGTTTAAATGACTTAATGCTTTGTTCTAAATTAGGCCTATTTTTTTTTTTTTTTTTTTGGTGCTCCATATTTTTCCTTCAGTTTTGCACAAAGCCGGTAAGCTTTCTTATTATTTCATTTCATTCAGTTTTGTTTCTAAGCATGTTTAAAGCTAACTCACACACTGCTACTGCACCAGTGACTGTTGCAGGAGACCAGTTTACCCAGATAAAAACAAGGAATAGAGTAAAATCATAGGACCACCACCTTCCCAACCTTGTCATCTTAATTTACAGGCTCTTTTGTTTTAGTTTATATATAAAACTCACACAAGGTTTTCATTTACATGCTAAATAATTAGAAATTGGATGGCTGAGCAGATGGGGAGGGTTGTAAGACTTACCAATGTACTTCTGGACTCTTTTGTACTATGCACAACATGACACAAAAAAGAGGGGAAAAAAAAACTATGACAATAGTCAGGGGCTTTTAATTAGCTCTTTTAAATTGCATTGCATTGTAAGTGTTTAATATTGAATTGAAGTGGTGATATAATGTATGCACACAATTTATTCCAAATACAAACCCGAGATTAAAACTAGTACATAGTTATTTGACATTAGAAATTAAAGTACATTAATTAGCAGATAATATAAAAATATTATATGTGAGACATTCATAGCAAAACTACAATTACAGATTAAAAATAACAACCTTATGTAGGCCTATATATACCTTTCAATATCCAGATGTCGTCTTTTTTTCAACATCTCTACCTTATATACTCATCCTTTGACTTCACACCTTTGTGCACTCAGCTATGTTCCTGCAGGGGTTATTTTCAGTTTCAGTAGACTTTACATTTTGAGACGTCAGAATATTCTAGCCATGACAATTAAAACACATGTCCTGTGTTTGCACCATTTTACAGACAAAATGGCCAGCTTTTGTGTCTCTGCATGTCTAGAACAAATATAAAGTACTTGCAAGATACAGATTATGATGCATGATCCCCAGAAATGTAATGGTTTGTTTATAATATCTCATTTTATTGTATGATGATTGTTATTGTATGCTGATTCGTGCATTAAAGATATAACTAAACTGCTCATTTTAGAGCACATTTGTTGTGTTTAAAGGAATAGTAGTTTGGAAATGTCTGCCATCAGAAATGATGATAAAGATGCACTTCATTTCATTTGTTTATTATTATCGCTAGAAATAGGTGTCCTATTTGGAAAAGCATTGACACCATTGAAAGGGTGTCCTTTTTAACTTATTTTAATACATTTGGTTCATTCTTACCTTTAATTCATTATTTAAAGCTTTATTTGCATAAAAAGTCCCCCATGAATAGCTTTGCACCAGCTGTAACCAATGGCAGAGTTTGGCAGCTGGCCTGTTTAGAGCCTGTCAGCTGTCTCAGCTGCCCCCAGAAGTGACAGTCGGCTCTCTGTATAGACTATCTAACTGTTGCAAAATATTTTAATGTCATTGGGGGAGGTCATCTTTAGCTTGATGAGGGGGCTGGTCAACAGGGGTTCATATATGCCTCTCCAATGGAGCAAGTGGAGACTTGCATTATATGGTGGACAAAGGGCCCTTTTTGAAGTTCTAGAGCTATCTGTACACCAATTTAAATGGTATAGTCCAATTTGAACACCCCTCCATATCAAGTTTAAAATGGAAGTGCCTCTTTTGCAGTGTTTGCTGGTAAGAAGAAGTACAGTCAGGATTGGGGCTTTGAAGACGAAGTTGGCAATCTGAAGAGGTAAGATGAGCTGTGTTCTCCAATGCCCAGGTCACTAATGGATGCATGGGTTCATTTGGGCTGTACACTGGCCCTGATGCATGCCAGTTTTTGGATTTTTCAGATCATGGCATGGTGTCTGTATAGGGTGAAAATAGATATCATGGTTAGCATAAACACGGAGATATGGAGGGAGCTGCTAGGGGGCGCTATAACAGGGTGGAGAGCAGCTGGCTGAAGTCAGCTGCTCCAAATGGGCTTCAGACTCTTTAAAATACTCACATTGGTTGGGAAAACACAGGAAGATGTTCTATTTTGTGTTTTAGCTTGATAACGATGGTCTGCAATTGTTTTGACTGTATCCCTTGGGCAATTTGACATGCAGGCAATGCTGTAGAAAAGAAAGAGAGGAAGCATGTTAATGATGGTGCTTGATGAATAAAAGCATGTAAGTTATAGATACTATTATGTATTTGTGTGATTTTGGAAGACAATTTTGATAAATTAGCTTCTCTGAGTGAACTGTTAAAGAGCTTTAAAGATGGCCGCTCCTCAGAGTAGAGAATGCTGTTGGGACTGGTTTCTTCATGAATCATTAGACGCACTGTGGTGGTTATCACTGTGTTCATGGATATAAAACAGTTTTCAAATAAAACTTCAGGGGAAAAATTAATATTTACAGTTAAGTAATTAATAATCAAAGTTATGGTTTTGTTAACTGAAAGGAACCTTGAACCGATTTTTATTTATTATTTATAAGTCTAGAGAATGGGACTAGTTAAGTGCATAGTATGGACTAGTCTCCGATTAGTCACTTTAGAGGGCCTTTGTTCAGTTTTAGACATGGACTATATAGCCTATAAAACTATATAGTTATTTAAGTTTTATATGTTTATAGTTATCGTCAGGGCCAGATTATTCAATGGTCATTATGAGCACAGGCCCAGGAGCCCAAGCAAGGGGAAGAAAAAAATGTTTTAGTGTCTTTACATTAAGTGCAAATAGCGCACTTGTTGGCAAACACTTTTTACAGTACCTCCACCACCAATGTCTGGGTGACATTTAAAAAAAGACGCATTAAATTCAGCGGCTTCAGTGGTGTAGACTGAAGAGAGTCAGTCTCAGCTAACCTTTTGATGTGATAGTCCCGGGTTCAAGTGCACCACTCTATGGGCCTCATTCATGAAATGAGCAGAACAAATTTGTGTGTAAATTGTTCATAAAGCCGTTCTGACACAGACTTTCGAACTCATGAAAATATTCATATTTTCAAAATGTTAGTTGGTACGAAAGAGATGTACAACTGCTCATGTGTTAATGGTGTGTAAAATGTTCTGTGTTCTTTTTGGCAAACTGATGACACTGTGTTTTGATGCACTGCCATCATAAAATTTTTATTTGCTCCGTATTTCTTTTTTTCTTTTGGAGCTGAGGCTATGGTTGATTACTGTTCAACTTTGGGTAAAAAAACGCTGTTTGTCACTGTCACCAGCCATCCATTCAATGGGACGAATGCTACACTGACCAACCATCCTACTTGTGCAATGACTGAGCATCAATCAAGAAATTAATATTACGCTTAACATTGATTTATGGTTTGTTAAGATGGGACAAAATTTGGCCGAGATACAACTATTTGAAAATCTGGAATCTGAGGGTGCAAAAAATTTATTACGTTTTGATATATTTACATTTAAGAAATTTACAAAATAACATCATCTTGACTTAAAATGCTAAAGATTTTTGGCATAAAAGAAAAGTAAAAAATTTTGACCCATACAATGTATTTTTGGCTTTTGCTACAAATATACCCCAGCGACTTATATACTCACAAATATACTGGAGCTAAACCTGACAAAGTAGTCCAGAATGTTCCTGGATTTGTAACACGTACACATGTTCAACTATCGAATATGATGTTTATGAAGCATTTGTGAATCTGGAGGAGAGTTTTCAGGAAGGTCTGATTTATGGGCAGATTACTTTGATTTACTAACATTCACACAAGTTTCATGAATAACTCCCTATGTTATTATACTGTTAAAATACAAAAATAATGAGGTGCAAATAGTGTCCGAAATATAATAAGTTACACTTATTGCAAAGATTACTGCTGGTCCAGTAAAGCATTGTTTCAGTCATTTGATGTAAATCCTGTATGGTAGAGGATGTGATCACAGGCTGTAACCTGTTAGTGTAAATCCTGGATAAGCTACAGGTGTTTCCAACAAATAGTACCCTATCATTTAAAACCTTGATTGTGCACGTGTGTGTGGATGTGGGAAAACATTTAGAGCCCCCAAGGATTCCTAGTCCAGGCCTGTCTACTGTACTATAGCCATTCCTCTGAAGAATTATGCTGTAATATTCCTGTGAAGTCGTATTATTTAGCCATAATGTACTTTGACATAAAAAAACATTGATAACGTGGATGTCACTGTTTAATTGCTTTAACTTGTAATTCAGATATTTATTTGCCATGCCAAAATATATATATATATATATATATATATATATATATATATATATATATATATATATATATATATATATTAGGGGTGTAACGATACGCGTATTCGTATTGAACCGTTCGGTACGACGCTTTCGGTTCGGTACGCGGTACGCATTATGTATACCGAACGGTTCGTTGGAGTAATTAATTATATTTGAAAAAAAAAAAAAAAGAGAGAGAAAGAAATATAATGATATGCGTTCAACAAGGTAGCCCAATAACCCAAACAACGTAACAGGCAACGCCCCTGACACTCCCGAAGAAGAAAAAAACACCAACTTATATGTTTATGTTAGGCTACTCAGCAGGCACTCGCTCACTCAGTACACGCTGAAGGCTCGTTGCAAAATAGCCAATGCGTTTAACAGACTAGAAATGAGAAGATCCTCCAATAACCAACAGGTCTGGTGTTTGGGTGCACTTTGGATTCCCTTTAAGCTATAATGGTGATGGCAAGAGAGTGGTGGATAAAAAAACAACGGTATGTCGCATCTGCAACATGACAGGGTACACCAGCGGGATTACAAAAAAAAAAAAAAAAAAAACCAGCGGGAATATCTGGGATATATGCGTCAGTACTATCTGGGAAAAGACGAAAAAAAGGAGAAACATGCACGCAGCAAACTATCCCTGCAGCATTTAGACACTATAGCTTACAGGGAATCCAACCCAAACACCAGACCTGTTGGTTATTTTAGGATCTTATATTTCTGGTCTGTTAAATGCATTAGACATTTTGCAACGAGCCTTCAGCGCGTGCTGAGTGAGCGAGCGCCTTAGGGGCCGTTCACATATCGTGCCTAAAAACGCATGGAAAACGCTAAGCGCGTCTTTCTCCTCCTTTCCAAAGCGCTCGGGCAGAAGCGCTCATGAGGCGTCTGTCTTTGCTAAGCAACAATGACGTGCTCTCTCCATGAGACGCGGAAATTTCAGCGAAGGATAAATGGATTTGCAGCTCTAAAAATCGCTTGCAGTAGCTCTGCTACTGAATTTATTTCAAAATTGCAATCCATATACAACTATGATCAGCTGATCCTTCATCTTGGCTGAGCTCTCAACGTTGTTACGGGAAAGGATGAAGCTGATTGGTTGGTTCTTGTCACATGACCCGCGGTGCGCTTGCGGCATTCTGAAAAGTTGAGATGTTTTTACATTTTGCTGTATCTAAAACGTATCGAACCGAACCGAACCGAACCGTGACATCAGTGTATCGTATCGAACCGAACCGTGAATTTTGTGAACCGTTACACCCCTAATATATATATATATTTCATAACCGTTTATGCTTCTTCAGAGTTATAATTCCATAGGGCTTTCATAAGAAGTCATATTCTTTGAGCCATGAAGTGATATAAAAAAACTTTGATAACCTGATAAATTGATATTAGATCTTGCTCGTATGTTTTTACAAGAAAAAAATAATTTTAACAGATATTTTAACATTAAATGTTCATTTTGTTCACATTTTAAGTAGTAATCCGTGTCACTGGAAACCTTTTGTCACGTCTTGATTTTTTTATAATATTTTTTTTTTTAATCTAAAAATGAAAATTACTGCCCCCTCTGGATGAATCGAGGTTAAACATATTGGGTAGATGTCTATAGACGGTCAAAACTGTGAGGTATGAAGTTGCCGAGAGGTGGAAATGGGGCTTCCGGATTCGTTATAGCCTGTTGCTTCTCTGAAAGTTCTTTTCGAGTTTTAACAAAAATTAACTATAACTAATACAGGTGCTTCTCAATAAATTAGAATGATGACGAAAAGTTAATTTATTTCAGTAATTCAACTAAAAATTGTGAAACTCATGTATTTAATAAATTCAGTGCACACAGACTGAAGTAGTTTAAGTCGTTGGTTCTTTTAATTGTGATGATTTTGGTTCACATTTAACAAAAACCCGCCAATTCACAACAAATTAGAATACTTCATAAAACCAATTTAGTGAATTGTTGGCCTTCTGGAAAGTATGTTCATTTACTGTACATGTACTCAATAGTTGGTAGGGGCTCCTTTTGATTTAATTACTGCCTCAATTCAGCATGGCATGGAGGTGATCAGTTTGTGGCACTGCTGAGGTGGTGTGAAGCCCAGGTTTCTTTGACAGTGGCCTTCAGCTCATCTGCATTGTTTGGTCTCTTGTTTCTCATTTCTCCTAGATTCTTTCTGGGGATTTAGATTTCTTGGTAAATGGGTGCAATGACTTTGGTTTTCAAAAAACACAATGAAGCAGATGACACTGATCCCAAATCATCACAGACTGTGGAAACTTAACACTGGACTTCAAGCAACTTGGGCTATTAGCTTCTCCACCCTTCCTCCAGACTCTAGGACCTTGGTTTCCAATTGAAATGAAAAACTTCCTCTCATCTGAAAAAAAGGACTTTGGACCAACAGTCCATTTCTTCTTCTCCTTAAGATGCCTCTGACGTTGTCTGAGGTACAGGAGTGGTTTTATAAGAGGAATACAACAACTGTAGCCAAATTCCTTGACACGTCTGTGTGTGGTGGCTCTTGATGCCTTGACCTCATCCTGAGTCCATTCCTTGTGATGTTCTCTAAAATTCTTGAATCCAGTTGACAATCCTCATAAGGATGCGGTTCTCTCGGTTGGTTGTGCATGTTTTTCTTCCACACTTTTTAGTTCCACTCAGCTTTCTGTTAACATGCTTGGATACAGCATTCTGTGAACAGCCAGCTTATTGGCAATGCATTTTTGTGAATTACACTGTAACCTGTTAGTGTAAATCCTGGATAAGCTAGAGGTGATTCCAACAAATAGTACCCTATCATTTAAAACCTTGATTGTGCACGTGTGTGTGGATGTGGGAAAACATTTAGAGCCCCCAAGGATTCCTAGTCCAGGCCTGTCTACTGTACTATAGCCATTCTTCTGAAGAATAATGCTGTAATATTCCTGTGAAGTCATATTATTTATTGAGCCATAATGTACTTTGACATCAAAAAACATTGATAACGTGGATGTCACTGTTTAATTGCTTTAACTTGTAATTCAGATATTTATTCCCATGCCAAAAAAAAAATAAAAAATTATAATCGTATGCTTCTTCAGAGTTATAATTCCATAGTATTGGCTTTCATAAATTATATTCTTTGAGCCATGAAGTGATATAAAAAACTTTAATAACCGATAAATTGATACTAGATCTTGCTCATATAAAATGTGTTTGTACAAGAAATAATAATAATAATTTTAACAGATATTTTAACATTAACATTTTAAGTAGTAATCAGTGTCAGTGGAAACCTTTTGTCACGTCTTGATTTTTGTAATTTTTTTTTTTTTTTTTTCTAAAAATGAAAATTACTGCCCCCTCTGGATGAATTGAGGATAGTCAAAACTGAGGTATGAAGCTGAAGTTGCTGTGAGGTGGAAATGCGGCTTCCGGTTTCCGTTAAAGCCAGTTGCTTCTCTGAAAGTTATTTTTGAGTTTTAACAAAAATTAACTATAACTAATATATTTTTATGACCATACTGTTTAGCTTCTGACTATGCAATAATATTCAGATGAAAAGTCATATAATTTAACAAGCCAGAATGTACTTTGACATCAAAAAACCTTTAACCTAACAAGGTTTAGAATTTTTTTTTTCTCACCACTCTCTACAAAAAAGAAAAGTAAAAAAAAAAATTCTAATAATAATATTTAGAATGCTGTGTAAAACATCTGATACTACCAAGATTATCACTAGTCATTCTTACAATTTAAACGGACAACTGATCTGGATCTTTCCGAATATGCTTTGCTAGAAGTCACTGAATTTACTAAAAGTTCTTTCCTTTTTTCCAGGTCCTTGGAAAAAGAAAACAAGATCTCCATTTGGGACATCCATTTTTCTCACTGCAATGTAAGAATTAATTTTCCTGTCTTAACTGGTTAAAGGTGACACTCATTCATTGTTAAAGTGAAAATGTGACCTTTTCCTCCAAGCACAATGCACATTATTTTGTTACCTACTGAATTAAATCTGCTGCCATTCTATAAAAAAAACAAACCCACACAAAGCCCAGCTCGCAGCACGCATCTGTCATGAACTTGACTCTCTCACAGCTGTTCAAATGGCAGCTGACACGCACAGTTGCCCGACAGCCTCTCCTTTCACCGTACAATATATACATCCTTAGCTCATTCTTCAGTGGGGTTTTCTCACTTAACTAGAAAAGTCACAACAAGATATACCTGCTTCCTATATTTTTACACACTCACCACCTCATTCATGAACCACGAGTGGAATGAATAGAACATTTTTATGTGATTGACTGTAAGAATAGTTTTACTATCTATACACAGTGTGTTTGGTGTCTGAGGCCTATAAACTATTTTTTCACGCGTATTATATTTTTTTGACTCATGCATTAATATTAGACTAGTCAAAGTCAGAATTTCCTCCTATTCCTCTTTTTTACACAGACAAACCAAATCTCTAATTTACTCATCTGCTTCCCTAGTTATTCATTCATGTCTACAAGTGACAAGATCCATAGCTGAACTTGGCAGAACGCATTGCAGCCATTTTCCATGCAGGGTGTGTGCGTGTTCTTCAGAAAGAGGATTGCGGAAAAGCTGCATACTTTTTTTTCCCCTTCTAAACCAATCAGCATTGCTGTGGTATGAGTCACTCCCACACCCTTCCCTTTTATGACAAAGAGGGGAGGGGCTGTTTCTCAGACCGGACAGTGAAATGGTGGCTGCTTGTACAAACAGCAGCAGCACCACTAGGAACTGAGCAGCTACAGACACATTTACAGGTAAGATCCGTAGCTTAGAACATTCTCCTGCTTCTAGGCTTTACTAAACATGCATCCTGAGACATGAAAATGAAATTCTAATGCTGCTTCATGTATCTGAACAATGCTGTTTGTCTAACCTCGCTCTTGAGCTAATTGTATTAGCCTGTTTACAAGCCATCCTGCCATTCATTCAGCCTAGAAACCTATTTTACCAACCCGACAAAGATGAACAGAATATTATAGAAAAAACTCTAGCTTTTGGAAAATCTTTTCATTTATAGAAAATGAAAACTTGAGTGAACCCACAAGTATGACATCATTCATTATGCCACATGGTTGAATGGGTATGACAAGCACGACATGCTTATCAACTGCATTGTTTTAGTTGTAGAATTACAAGTTTAGTTTGTTTTCCTGTGCAAACCGGTTTTTGATTACTATTAAATAATGTGTGGAATTGAGTCAGTTCTTCCTGTGAACTTCCATTCCTAAAGCACAAAGATTTATAAATAAACTGAATGTTGCTATATAAGTAGGATTAGATCTTTTATAGTATATAACTTTGTATAGTTTAAGATAGAACTTTGAAAATGTTGAAAACTTCCACCCCGGACACCGCAGATTCAGAACTGGACAGCAACCTTTTACAGTCAAAGAAAGAGAAAACATAATCCTCTTAGAAAACCTACCACGGTCTTTTAAGGTGGAATTTAATGATCAGTAAACCTCACAAGTAACCAATTTAGGAAACTCTTCATAGGCTTCTCAAATAAAAGTTCTAGAGAATTCACTCATTTCTAAGCTAACAGCATGATACACTAATATGCATTTACAATAAGAAATCTGCACAAATACTAAGTAAAATAGTCCGTTTGAATTGCACTGAACTTTTTTATAATTTAATGAAATGGAAAATTTACTCAAAAAGATATATATATGTATAAATCTTAATAAATAAAGGTGATTCCACAATGCATTTCTCACTGCAAGTTCAGTGTCAAGATATTAGGCAATTATGAGGTATGAGATTTCAGTACATTTTACAAGAAAATACTATTTTAGTTCCTGCTTTTATTTGCAGTATCATTATGGTCTGTGCTGTTTTTAAATGGTTTATTAAAAACAAGTTTTCCTTTCATTTCAGTATCAGCCGAGACTGAAAGCCTAGAAGAACCAAAGATTCAGACCCATCTATGGCAGAAAAACAGCAGATCAAAGCGACTGCGGTCAAAGTGCTGTGCTATGTGGAGAAGATCTCCTCCTTCGCCTCCAACATAGACCCTCTCTTTGGGATTGTGACTTCAGTGGTTGGGGTGGTTAGGAAAGGCCTTGGGGATGAGGAGGACAATGAGATGGACAAGGACTTCAAACAGATCCATCAGAAGCTGGAAACCATCTCAGAGAAGAACAAGCAGACCCTGCGGCAGATCCGCATCGACGAAATCAACGAGACTTATGGTAAACATGAGGAAATCATCAAGCATCAGTACACGGCTTTCAACAACATGCTGGAAAAGGTTAAACTGGACCCTGACAACTCAGATCGTCACATGAAGGATTTTGTGAAGATCTATGAGAATGATAAGATGGATCTCAGCTTAGATACGTATTACCGTGGAGTGAAGGGTGCCGCTCTGTTTGGGAAGCCCATGCTGCAGGTTTACCTGGAGAACTGCCAAAGAAACAAAAAGGTGATGGAGGCCCGTTGCTCTCACATCGCACACCTGTTCTACATCGGTCTAATGGCACTGATGGCCTACTACGCCGTCACTGAAGATGACGAGGATGAAGTGAGAGACAAATGGTGCCCGAGGGTCATTGAAATTCAAGCCAAGATGCAAGAAGTTCTGGAACAGTGCACTGAGGAAAACTGAAGTGGGAACATTGCACTGAACGATTGCTGAGACTATTCATTTCATATGCTGAAAGTCTTGAATTAGGAAGTTTAAATAAATAGCGTGGGGTGTAAAATGGGTGAATCTTTTCCTGCTTGCCAGTGGACTTTTCAATGCAATACTGAAGTAGTGCAAAGTTCTTAACACTGTATATCGCAGTTACAGTTTTTTTTTTTTTTTTTTGTATGTTAAGCATGTTTTGGTCATAACTGTAGCTGAATATATTGCAAAAAAACAAATCATATGAGCCTTTAATGCGAGTTACACATGTTCATATGAATTATTATATAATTGTTTGCTTATGTTTTGTGGAACATCTCTGATTCTTTGCACAATAAATGAATCTATTTTTTTCTGTCATGTCATTGCAGTTAGTCTCTTTATTTGTCAATTTATATGATCAAATGTGATTTCTGCCAAGTCACTTCATGATGGGAACACACTAAAGACTGAGTGCAGACTGCAGGTGAATATGGAAATTGCACGGTTTTGCATTAAATGCAAACCTGTCAATGTTTCAGAGGCAGAATGCTTGATCAGTCTAATCTGAAAAAGAAAATTAAAGAAAAATTCCAGGTTTAATACAAGTTAAACTAAATTAACATCATTTATGGCATAATGCTGACTACAATTTCCACTTCTTTCTTTCTGGGTTAGATTGATGCATTTGCTGTACAATGGTAGTGAATGAGGCCAATCCTTACACATTTAATACTCACGGTTTAGACCATAAATACTCCGTTTTACAAATATAGCCACAAGCATGCATGTTAGCATGATTTTAGTGTAAACAAATCACTTACTATTTTTTTTTTATTTTATTTTTTTTTTACAACTTAGTCATCATTACAACATAACGCCTAAAAAAAATCTAAATATACAACTTTAACAGATTTACAACACAAATAATATGCACATTTTAACAGAATTAATGTGATCGTTCAATAAAAAAAGCTTTAAAACTCCAAAAATTTACCTCATAAGTGCTTTACTGATATCTCATTTTTTGCATTTTTAAGAAGCAAAATGATTGTGATAATCAACATTATCCCACAAATGCTGATTGAGCTTAACCTGTTTTCAACCCTTTGTTATCTTTCGTAATTTTTATTAATAATTTATTAATAGTATTGTTTCATTAATATTAGTTTCATTAATAAGATTTTTATTTGTATATTTTCAGTTCTCAAATTCATTTGAAATATTAAAAAAATAATTTTTAGTTTTTGTCATTTTTTGTCTATATGTGTAGTTATTTTAATACACCAAGTTAATCTAAATTAAAATGACAAATTAGCATATATATAAACATATACCATCTACAGCCGCGAGAGGGCGCTCTATGTTTTCAGTGTAGGCTACAGGAGCACGGAGCAGCAAAGAGCGCCCTCTCGCAGCTGTAGATGGTAATGTTTTCTCTTGGTTCATTTCTCTTGATTCATGTCAAATTAATTTTGATAAATAAATCGAGCTCGACTATAAGTCGCACCAGCCAAACTATGAAAAAAGTGCATCTAACAGTCCGGAAAATACGAAATATATATATATTTTTTCAGTTTACATTTAAAGTAAACAATTTATTATTTATTTTTTAATGATTTTAGATTTTGTTTCACTCATAGTTATTTGTATTCGTATGATCCCTGACTGACCCCAGAATATTCTTGTAACAGCAAGAATGCATGGTAAATACATATTTTTTTATGTATTTAGATTCTGATTAAATTTAATGTTTCCTTTTTAAGGTGAACTAACCGGTAAGAATCTAACTGAGAAAATCTTCCTCCGGACACAATGGCTGACAATGAGATATTTGATGACCAAGAGAAGCTGAAGAGGGGTCTAGTGAAGGTTCTGGAGTGCGTGGCCACCATCTCGTCTGCAGCAGCGGTGGTCAATCCCATCTTCGGCGTGGCTGGTTCTCTCATCCGGGTGGTGCTACACCACGTGGACGATGAAGACATCCAGAAACTCAAACATGAGTTTGACAGCGTGAATCGAGCCCTGGATGAAATCTCACAGGAGAACCGTCAAGCCCTGCTGCAAATCAGGAAGGAAACAGTGGACAAACAGTACCACGAGGTGGAAGAAAACATCCGCAATCAGTTCCGCAAATTCATGGAGATCGTGGAGGCCAAACCAGAGCAAGTGCAACGCAAGAAGGATGATTTTGTTGAGAGTTTCATCAATGATAAAGATGACCAGAACCTGTACACGCTTTACGAAGGCGTGATGGGGAAGCGCAAACTCTTCAGTCAGCCCATCCTAGACATCTACATGAAGCATTCGCAGGGTGACCAGCACGTCATGGAAAACCTCTGCACTCGACTCGCGTATCTGTTCTGCATCGGTTACATCGCTCTGATGGGCTACTACGGCATCCTGGGGGATGATCTGGAATCTCGAAACAAAGAGTGGGAAGAGAATATGAGGAACGTGCAGGAGAAAATGCAGGAGGTGCTGAGGAGATGCAAGTGATTGTGAAAGCTTTATTGCCTTTGTGCTTTGCCTTTTCCTCTTACACTAATAGAGTTCATCGACCTGCAGCGTTATCTCCCTGATGACCGCAGGTCATGCTGAAGTGTACATAATCATTTCTTGTAATCTATTTTATGTAATCATGTTTTGTTTTTTCTATATGCCTTGCCTCAGTTTAACTACATGACCAAGATATGTCACACTAACCTAAAGAATGCTGGTTGTGGTTATATAAACGTTATTTAAGCTAATAAACAGTTTCACCTTGAAAGTTGACTACATGATGAACAATTGTTTCCTGAATAAATACATAGCATATACACATGTATTATATAAAATACATATAGAATATCTATATATATATATATATATATATTCATAAATGTTGCAAAATAAAGAGCATGCAATTAACTGTCTGTGCAAACCAAGATCAAAATTTAGATCTGAAATGTTTATTATTCATCTTTTTGCCACATTAGTGTACATTTAATTATATCTTGTGTTTCATTTATTTATTATTTTTGCCATTAGAACAGATTGTCAGAGCATATATTTTAATATGAAATGTGAAATCTAAATAGAAGGTTACTTTTTGCATTCCTTTGTCCCGTTTGTTTTGGATAAATTGAAAAATGGGCATGCTATACTGTGGCACAATGTACAGTGCTGCACGTTTAGTCAAAAAAATGTATACGTACAATATACGTAAATATAGCTGAATTATGTGTCTGTGTGCTTTGTGTATATATATATATATATATATATATATATATATATATATATATATATATATATATATATATATATATATAATATTAAGAAATAGAATAGAATGTTAAAGGCTTACATTTTGACCTTTGAAGGAGCTTTTTGTTGTTAGATGTTCTTCTGCCACTAGATGGCAGTAAAAGAACATAAACTGAGTTTAGACGTAAAAATATGAAAACAAGAATACTGCTACTGCTTAATGCATATTATGTGTATAGCACCTATTATTAATATATGTAAAAACAGCATGTAATATGCAGCTTTAATAAGTTTAAATTGCCATATGATCTGACTACATCTGGTTATATTGCACGTGTCAAAAAAAGTGAATATAAACTATGTTAAGACTGAATTTAAAGTAGGCTATCTATGTATCAAATGCCACAGACACAAAAGGTATACAAGGTAATTTCAGCCTTTTGAAACTTTTGAAATGGACTCTGGTAAAACATCTACTATTCTATATAAAAACTGAATTAGTTTTGCCTCAGGTTAGAGGCAACATCGAATTTTAACGCGAATAAAAAACAAGACTGTGAGGGATAGTCTTTACAATGGCATACACTGTTAAAAAAAGACTAAATCATGTCATTTTCACAACTTTCATAACTATTTTAAGTTCGTTGTCTACTGCCTTTTCCAGTAAGATGTTTCTTACAATCATGTTGTTAAATAACAGAACAATCAATGGTGTAGGTTAGGGCTTTCTGGACCACGTGCAAAACTGTCTTTGAATGGTCCAAATCTATGGTCTTTCACACAAATAATACATTTTCCTCCCAAAATATTCAGGATTAAGCCTAAGTAGTTTTGGAGATTTTACTAAGCTAATTTCATTTAAGAGAACATAAACATTAATGAGTTTTACTTTACCTCTTGTGACGTCACAGAAGAAAGGTCTCAAGTCTTTTCACACCATCAGCCAGAAACATTTGCAAAGACACTTAAGACAAGTCGGAGAGGAAATCATATGGACACGATTCTGAAAGAAAGAAAGAAAGAAAGAAAGAAAGATGTTAAGGATTTTCTGGAGAAGTTGTGATCCACAAAAAAATTCAAGAAACAGCCAAAATGGAAAAGAAGACAGCAATGTTTTAGCATTTTACTTGAGGAAAAGGAAATTGCAGGCCTAATTAATGAATTTAAGAAAATATAAATAGATAGATAGATAGACAGACAGACAGACAGATAGATAGCAGTTTGTCAAAAAATACGTTTCCAATTCAACTGAATATATACCAGTTTGGTTTTATTGTGTTGATTAAACTATTATTGTGTAATTTTTGTTCGGTGGACAGAAAATACAAAAATGTCTAATATTAGAGGTTTTATGTGATTAAAATATTTTTTTTTTTTTTACTTTAGACTCAACATAGTAACTGAAATATGAAAATGGCATCCCCAATAAAAGAATCAGAATATGACGTTATCTAATTGGACCTTCTGAATATTTAAAGCAGTAATTTATTTAATACCAGTCAGGAGACTACAAGGCTGAAAAACATTAGAGTGCAGACACCTCCTCTGTCCTCTGTCGGGTCTCATGGGAATATGTCATCATGTTCAGCAGTGTCCGTCGCCTATGACGCGGTCAGACACACGGTCACACCTGACTTATTTTCACACGATTATTTGTAGATTGTCAGCAAATAAATGTACAGTATATCCAACACTTGATTTGCATATACGTACAATAATCCATTTGACTTCGTTTTTCTTTCCTTTTAACCCGCGCTTGATTTCATAATATTTGCATTTAAACCCTCCTTCATCAGCACAGATTCAGAGAACATATGCTACTAGCTACAGAATAGCTTCTAAAAGATCTCCCCCTGGATGAAGGTGGTATATAATATGCTATTTCTAAATAAAATAACCTACAATACGTTTACGTTAAAGACTTAAATACATCGGTAGTGTGTGAAATACCTGCCATCCCAGAATGGAAATATCTGCGCATGTTTCTTGTGATCCACCGGAGCTGCTCCATGTTGCGCATTGCGCGCGATTCATTTTGATGAACAAACATCACGCGACATTTCTCTCTAAAAACAGTTCAGAACACTTCTATCTGTTGCCATTTTGTGAAGAAAGCGCAAGGTCCAGCCAAGCACGTCTAATATATAGACATCTATCCGACTGTTGCCAAGTACTTTCCAAACCAAAATCATCCTTACGCATTCTCAGCGCGCGCAACTTCCTCTCTGTCGCGCGCACACTGCCTCTCTGTTCATTCCACACTAACTCAGATCACAAATATCCTCCTCGAGCCAATACCTGAGGGTAACCTGAATTTCGGACAGCGGCTCTTCAACCTGCCAGACGTGAGAAACCTGTTTGAAGTATTTTCTGCTGGGGCAAATTACTGTGATGCACATGTAGGGTACTTATGAGGGAGACTGCGCTTTAAAACGCTTTTCGAGGTGTGTCCTTGATGGCACATACAGTTGTGCCATATCTAAATAAAATAATTTTAGGCAAAACTCGTTTTAATTCTGCTCTGAATGTGATTAGAGGTTTGCCATGTGCTTGCCATTTTTTTCTTATTAATATGCATGCGGATTTAAGATGGAAGAAAATGATGATGGCACAGTAGGCTATCGTGTAACATTAGCAATGTGAGGAGTTTCGTGTATTCTCAATACGCTCGACTGTGATGAAAACACGAAGGACTATGATTTAGTTTTTAAAACAAAATCAAAAAAAAATCTTACATTTTACATTAAAATATTATTATAATTTATCTGACCGAATGTACTTCAGCTTTTTTGTCTCTCATATCTCTAAAGGTTTTCTGAGATTTATTTACAACTTCAGCTTCTCAACAATTAGAATATAAAACAAATGGAGACGATCAGTCTTCTCAGGCAAAAATTATTCCATCTTTATGAAAGAACAATCTCTGACCAATTAGCTTGCATTTGAAACTTTTATTTTACATTATGCACTTTGGGATAAAACAGACCAATTGTTCAAATTTTTTTTATTTTTTTTTTCTTATTATTTTAATAGTACCACAAACTAAGGCATTTGTTTTTGGTTGTTTTTAGAAATGTCCAGTCCACTAGAGCGGGTTGTAGCCCAGAAGAAGGAGGCCATTGAAGCTGTAATGGAGATGTTTGAGAGAGGAGCCGAGGTGCTGGCCAGCGCTGTTGGGGAGCTGTGTCCTCTTTTTGAAGCTTCTGCACCAGTTTTGAGGCTGGTCTTGGACAATGTGGAAAGCAAGGAGATCACATATGTCAAAGATCAGTTTCTAGTTGTGAGGGGCAAATTAGATGTCCTCTCATCTCAAATAGAGGACATCAACTGTGAAATTAAAAAGGGACGTTTGGATTCCCAGTTCTTCTCTGTGGAGGAAAATATATGCAACCAGTTTAGAAAATACATAGATATTCTTGAGGCCAAACCTGAGTACAGAGAGGTTAGAAAACGCTTGTTCTTGCAGCATTTTCCCAAAACAGGAGGAGAGAAGAACCTCTACATGCTTTATGATGCTTTGATGGGGAACAGCACATTTGGGGAACCGATCCTGGATGTCGTGGAACAATACGAGGCCAGAAACAGAAGGGTCCTGGAAGACTTCTGCGTCAGACTGAAGGAGCTGCTCTGTTTGGGAATCATCGCTCTGCTGGGATACTGCTTCCTTACTCAGGGTGAGGAATCAGAGCAGGAGAAGATTCAAGTGTGGAGCACAAAGATCCAAGAAATTGAGACGAAAATGAAGGAAACGATAGAGAAATGTGTGGATTCATTTCCAGAGCAAGCTGAACTAGATATCAAGAGGCTTGTGAAGGAGAAAGAAGATGGGAACCTTCAGGAAACGGCCCAGGAACTGCTGGACTTCCTGGTGAAGAAGTACGACTGGGTGAGCTGGTCCATCAGAGTTATTAGTAACTTGGGCAAAATTAGCAACTTGAGAGCCGGACAAAACTTTCAGTGTGTGGCCGGACAGAATTATTTTGAAGTATCTCAAGGAAATGTCACCAACCTGGTGATTTCGTTCAGCAGCAACCCTCAGCCTGTGCCCAACGAGAGCGTAAAGCAGATGATGGAAGGCCCTGCGAGGAAGGGAGACGCCAAAGCTGTTGTGGAGCTTCTGGAGAAGCAGTTAGCTGGGTTTCTGGTTCACGCCGTCAGCCGTCACAAGGACAGCTTTGCTCTGTCCAGTTTTCCTGAAGAATGTCACTACTGGGAGAAACATAAGAACATGAATCTCTGTGTGCATTCAGAGTAGATTTACTGCTGATAAAAATCTACTCTAACTGAATTTTACTGTATCCATGATCTGTCTTGAAAAAAAAAAACTGTATTTAATTAGATAATTGTCTCTAACAAATAGTTAGTGCATTTATTGTAATTCTTCTTTGTATTGTTCTAAACTAAAACCAAAGTAATCTTGTTCAGACTAACCAGTTTAATTAACCAAACTCTGTATGCACTTTTTTGAGCAATTATATACAATGATAATACTACTTTATATTACAAAGCTTAATGTATCTGTCTAAAATCATCCCTTGAGAACCAAGAATTCTCAACCAGGGATCCAGGGCCCACTGGGGGGCCTAAACAAAATAAGTATCAAATAATGTACAATAAGACAAAATGTGCATTAAAAGCTAAATTTAAAAAGTCTATATATTCCTTATTTTACTGACCCCCTCAACAACTGTTTTTTTTTTTTTTTTTTTTTAGTTGAAGAATCAGTATTCCCACAGGAAACATGGATATATGTGAGAATAGTTTAAAAGGTATAGTTTCCAGACCTGGAAAACTCATGGAAAACTGGCAAAAAATATTGTAATTTTAACTTTTAAAATGCCATAAAATATACAAGTAGAAACTGAATAAAAATTCTTTTTTTTTTTACTCAATCCATATCCAAACAATTACACGTTAAGGGGCTTTCTAATGTTGTGGAGGACAACAGTGCATCCTTGGAGACAAAAAGGTTGAGAACTGCTGCTTTAAACAAGATCATGTATTAAAGATTTTGTAAAATGGTTAAAAGTAGGGAAAATGGCTTTTGGACCAAGTACACTGTATTAGACTGGTGCCAGAACTGGCAATTTGTCCTTTGTGAGTGAATGACCTACATAGTGCCGGCACAATTCAAATGCCCTACCAACCCTGAAAAGAGGCAATGAACACATCTCAGTCTTTTTGCCTTGTCTCAGTGGCCCACACAAACTGAGCCTTCAGTAAAAGTAAAATGAGGACCTTTACAAATGTTTCAATATCTGACATACATTGCTATGATATACCACCCAAAGCCATATTTAATTAAATTACTGTTGTAGTACACAAGTCAGCATTTTCTGGCCAAGGGCTGCAGAAACATGGTGAGTAACGCTTCACTTTGTTAATATAAAGCCGACGAGTTCTGAAGTGCTGTGATCAGCTGGATCCAGTCATTAAAATCACTGAGGTGCTGAGCGAAGGAACACTCCAGAGGGAGGATCCATTTCCATTGGGTTCTTGTATTCCATTCTATGTGTTTCTATTATGAGTCAATGAGATCGTAAATGCATATTGTTTGAAATTATATTCATAACCAATATGTAAAAACTACATTATTAGAGGCCCATTTGACCTTATGGTGCAAGATCATTAAAAGCCAAATTGTGACCTTACCATGGGTGATGACCTTTGACCCCTACACACTTACTCCAATAAGACTCTTCTCTTTATATGCCAATAAGTGTTTTAATTTATGAAAAAACATTGCAGTTGTTGAAATTTAAAAAAAGGCATTTTCATGCCTACAAACAGCCATTTACGTCACCAAAGCAATCCTCTCTCTAAAAACACCATTCTGAAAAAAAATTATTGTTCTGAAGGGTAAACAACCATTATTTCCTTCATATTTTTCCTTTGTGATTAATAATTAATGCATTATTTTCTTTCATGCATTATTTATTTGTTTCTTTATGAAGGTGGTCAGCTTTAATAAAAAATAAAAAAGGTGCATCCTTGAATATTTTAAGCTGTTTTTAAGTCTGGATGGAAATGCATGCATGGCTCAGCCTGTATTCATTAGCGGTTGAGGCTTCTGTCTTGATCGGAGCTATATTGATCCATGTGGCTTACATCTCCGAAAACCGACTGAACCTTAAACCTGTCTGTTACAAGACCAAAACAAACTATTATTCCAGTTTGATTTCATGTTTTGCTGGACTACTTTAACATTTTTAAATAAAGACAAATAAAACCACAACCATCTCCAGGAAAGGGCATCAGTCAGTATCAATATTTAATATATAAATGAGTGACTTTATGAATCTCAGCATCACAGTAGTGCCGAGGCGGTCGATCAGTCCCATGATACCTCACTCTGGCTGCATCTGCCAATCGCAGCCTGAGTTAATGACATTACCTTTTCGTCAGAGTGGACTATCGACCGGCTTCCTGGCCTTAAGTGGCCTGATCTGATAAAAAGCATTAAAACATTTGTACTGTGACACACACCAGCTCACCCTCAGCCTCTGCACTGGATTCATCCTTCTGATGTGTCTGACTGTGCTTATAAAACCTTTGCAAAAAGATCTTACAAAATGAGTATATATGATGCTGCAAATAAACTTTTAGTGCAAACTTAAGCCCATCTCACATTCAATATTCCTAAAAAGCATTTTAGTAAAACATACTGATTTAAAATAAAACATTTAAAACATTAAACATTTTAACAGTATTGCCAAGGACTCCATACTTAAATATTCATGAGATCATGGCCACGCCCCTCAAACTCAATGCACAGATAGGACCCCGTTTTTTCTGATTGCCATAATTGAAATATGTTTGTTGAAATTGTGTACATCAGGGTTAATAAAGTAATAGAAACTACAGAAAAATAAAATGAACTTTAACGGAAATAAAAAAAAGTTTTATATTTAATTAAATTTGAATTGTATTCAATTTTATTGCAGCTAGTTAAAGCAACATTTCTTTTTTTCATTTAACTTGATGTACTAATATAATGATAGATATTAAAAAACTAACAAAAATTACAAAGAGACTTAATTTACTAAAATGTTAACTAAAATTTTAATTAAGACAATAATATAAAAATAAAAACATTCAAAATGTTAATAAAATTGTAATAGTATTTCAATAACACTGGTGTATATACATTAATAAAATGGTTTAAAATAAAATAATAACTGTTATTTGTTAAATAATTTAGTAAATTCAAGTTCATTTATTGAAATAAAATTAAAATGAATTACAATTAGTTCATTTATGCAGATTTTTTTTCGTATTTTCCCCCATTTTCAGTAATCAGCAACATGTCACAAAAAATGCTACATGTATTTTGAGATCATGTACACAAAGCAATTTTTATTATTCTAATTATGCAAAATAATTATTCATTTTTAATGATCTCAGCAGGCAAAGTTTATGTTAAAGTCATATTTGTTTGGCACACATGAAAACATTTTAATTAAGGGAAGTTGATTTAAAGAAAATAAAGTGTCAGTTTCAGACTTTGGGAGCAGGAGGTAAATGACACTCTAATTATGCTCATGGGTTTATTTCTGTCCGCTCGTTCACCAAACCATTAGCGTATTACAGTTCTAATCGGTATATTGATCTTGTTTTGGCTCCATCTGCACTCGCTCTCATTTCACACAATGTGTGCTAGCTTCGCAGTGTTATGCTGTTCTCTGAGTTTCTCTTCCTTCTGAAGGTCAACAGCATGTGTTTGTGCAAGAATGTCAGCAGCAGTAATATTATGATGACAGCAGTTACGATAGATTCAGCTATTTTTCTTTTGTTTTTGTTTTTGTGATTGTCACACAAAATTCCAAAAAGATTCCTTTGTGTATTTTGCTCGACCAATGTTTCAGATAACTCTCTTAGGCTAAATGTTTTCTCTTAAAGTACATGAAGACTAAGATCGGATATTATTGACTGTATTGACTGATGATGTCAACATCTGACTGATTTTGACACCTGACTAATTTGTATATTCAAATTGACATCTTTTGTACTTTTTCTGAAAAATTCTGTATAACCGTATAA